>NC_041386.1:594339227-594344170 GCF_002162155.2 Triticum dicoccoides | reverse complement strand
GGGGGCACGGCGCTGGGCTGGGTTCGCGCGCGTAGTTACCCTGGCTCAGTGTTGGTCCACTTCACAGGAAATCGCCGAAGTCGTTCTTCAGAGTAGTGGCCCAGTTTATGTTTGGTAGCCGTTTCACGGTAAAAGTGGGGCAGGGGTGGATGACAGAGTTGATCCAGGCCATGCATGTCTGAAATCGGATTTTTCCTTGGATTTTGAATGAATTTTATCAAGCGTTTTTCATGGCCCTATCCGTTAGTGACATTTTCTTCTCAAATTTGTTTTACAGTCGCTGTTGTGACCGAAATACTCAAATACCATGTTGGGTGATGGAAGTGGACTTATGCTGGTTGAGATGTCGACGAGCAGAACAAGCACCCCTAGATCCCAGCCTCGTATTTCAGGTGCCGGTCGACGGTGGAACGAGATGCCAGGAACCTACCTTCCTTCTGCATTCATGAGGATTTGCATCTTATGTGCATTTCGGTTGCTAAGCTATGATGTAGTCTATCCAATCTGACATATTAACTGTAGACTGGTGACATGGTGCTAGGCTACTTCACCCGCGGCATTGTTGGAGATAAGTGTCGTCATCCTTGTGTGGATATTGGGGAATTATGGCAGGTAGGGGTTATCCACCAAAGGAACATTGTCTGATTCCATTGTTGTAACCCATCAGGATCTGAAACCCTAGAACATTTTGCTTTGCTTCGAACACATGAAGTGTAACATTTTCACTGCAACATGGTGTAACACGGGCGCGGCCTGAATCTACACCGCCTCCTCGTATGGTACATGGATACATTCGCTGGTATTACGGTAATGGCTGCTATGGGGGTTTACACAAACATGGCCGAAACATAGGCAAGAAACACACTGATGAGCACGGTGGCAGCGGCAGAGCTCGGCGCGCCTGCTGCGTGCAGCAGTTCTGGGAGCTTTGATATCCCCTGTGAATCGGTGCTTGGTCCAGCTGCTTGGGGAGCAACCTGTCCTGTCTTGGTGGCAACAGCCGGAGAATCGTCACCTGCTGCCGGTGGAGCTTCAGTCGCACCAGCACTCTCCGGTGTGGTTGCAGGCTCGGCGGGAGTAGCTGCCGCCTCTGGAGCCGTGGCCTTTGCCCGAGTCGTCCGTCGAATTGCTCGCGCCAAAGACATCTGCATCATCCCGTTTCCGTCAGTGAAAGCCCTGTCAATGTGTGCTGTATACACTACTTGGTGAAGAGAAGGAGGAGGTGAGGAGCCATCTTGGATAGTTCTTGGTGGAATGGAATGGAATGTACTGTGCTGGATCGGATTGGATTGATTCGACGTGGGGAAGACGATGGAGGCAGCAGGGTTTATACGAGAGACTGTTGGGAAAACAGGGCGACGCGACGGGTGGAAAGCTCGGGAACGGTGGCCTATCTAACTGCTGCCCGGGCCGGGCTAGTCCAGCCCCGTGGCTTTTCGGGGCTCGCCGGTGAACTGATCGGAGAATGTCACCCGCTGCCGGCGCCCCGTGACTGTGAGAGGTCTATCCTACCGGGCCGCTTTCCTGCAGAATGTGCTTTGATGAGCTCGCCTCGGATGGTTGGTCACCAACCCGATTGCGTCGCATGCTCGCCTGGTGAGCCAAAACAGAGCCTCTCTAGCTAGCTCTAGTACCCAGTGACTTTTTTTTAAAGGAGGATGTATCCCGACCTCTGCATCTCGGCGATATTTATTAATTATTCACAAAGTCCTTACAAGGTAATACATCAGTAAGTGTAAAGCCACCATCTTGACAATACCTGTCGCTACTCCTATCCCCATGATGAAAGGGTGCCGAATACCCGAGCCTAATACCAAACAGACATTGCATCAACACCTAACATTAAATGCCGGATGCCCCATCCAAGTCACAATACTTGGACTGGGTTACAAACCGGTCCGACGCACTTTCAATAGGCACCACATGCGCACGTTGCAAGGACCGTCACCTCCTTCATCCATCGATTCCATCCTCAAATCAGATACTAACGCGTCGACTTTGCCAGGCCTCTCTGCCATCGACGCCACCACGACGCCAGACAACGTCGTCCTCCTGCGTAAGTCCATCGCCACCCATCGGACGCCGAGTCTCCACTGCGCCACGCCGCCGAGATCCGCCGCCATTGATGTGTAGGATGAAACACCGCCCCACCACCTGCCGACGCCCAACCACTAAGCTGTCCACATGTCCGTCCAACCGATGAATGTCTCTAAAGATGATGGTGACGATGAAGACGTCGCCATCATCCGATCCAGGAGGCCCCTCAACGCCTCCAATGAAGGCTACGACGTCCACGGGCGCCGCCGTCAATGGTAGCCTCCCCCAGATCTGAGGTTTCCCCTGGAAACAATTGAGTGAGGGATGCCCCACCATCGCCTCCAACGAGGAAAACAACACCCACGGACGCCGGTTAAACACAACATGTTTAAAACTAATATTTGCTAAAAGAATCAAGAGAACAAAAATACCTAATATGCATACACATTCTAGGCTCATTCAACATGACTGGCGAGATCACAAAAGATGTCCCTCTCTCTTCCTCTAGAGCCGGTAAGACTTCGATCTCCTCCTCTTATATTTGAATTCTACCCACATCCATTCAATTACGATCAAATTTAGACCAAAGAACCTGTTCAAATCTAGCACGAATGCAGGTGTATCACGGAATCTTTTTTGTTTTGCCTGTAAAAACAACTGAAATTACCAAAATCCCTTTCGAGTAATCATCCTCTGCCCTGGAGTCCTCACCTTTGCTAAGCTTCTGTTTTGTGGCTTGTCGCGCTGATTTGCTTTGTGTGGAACTATACAGAATATAGTTGTTAAAGCACATGACTACGATTCAGGAGCTGCGTGAGACGTTGGAGTTCCGGATGAAATTAATTCCTCTTTACAATTATTTTTTGTTACTTTTGAGGTTTTCTTTTTGTTCTTTGTACTGCCATGACATGACAGATGAATAGATCAAAAGTTGCGAATCTGTGGTTGGATGGTTAGAGGGACCTTGGTATCCTCAGTCCCCAGGGTTCAAGTCTTGGTTCCGGCGATGTGACTTCGCAAATCTCAAGATGATATGCCGGCTCAGTCCTCGAAGATGCTCGTAGGGATAGGATGTGCGTGTGTGCGTTGATAGGGGTGAGTGTATGCGCGTATTAATGAGCGCTTGCATCTATACTAATGTTAAAAATAATAGATCAAAAGTTTTTTCCGGAAAAGCTGGTACTGTATCAAACCACCAAGTGACAACTCTGATGTGCATTGGGGATGATAACCAATAAAAAAGAAGTCACAACGCTGATGCGCACTGGATCAGATCAATGATAAACTGAGTATCTAATCGTGAGATAAGCTCACAGCAAACCCCGGCCGGAATCACACAATGAGATCAGAAAACAGAAGCAGCTACTAGGAACGAGGCAGCCATGGCCAGGACGACGACGGCAGCGGAGGTCCCCTTGCACTCAACGGCAGCCGAATCTACCGTCCCCGGAACCGACTTCACCCCACCACCGGAAGGCGTGCCAGCCGGGTTCGCATCAGCCGGACCGGTCACCGGCGCAGCCGCAGCAGCATCAGTAGGTGTCCCCGACGACGACGGCGCCGCTGCGCCACCAGCCGGAGCAGAGCTCGAGGTCCCTGTCACGGCTGCACACACACACACGCAAACAGAAGTGGTTAGTCACTCTCTCTCATTCCATTTCAGTTTTCCTACGTGTATATCATGTCGCTGCAGGCAGCATGCGCGTACCGGAGCAGGCGTTGGGGGGCAGGTTGCAGGCGGTGGGGAGCAGGCCGCCGACCACGGACCCGAGCTGGGCGGGCACGGCGGACACGGCGGCGCAGAGGCAGGGCGCCTGCGACTGGAACATGGCCTGCATCTGGCTGCAGCACGCGTCGGACGGCGGCGAGGAGTTGCCGATGAAGTAGCTCACGCACGGCGACAGCGAGGCCTGCACCGGCGGGCAGCTCGGCACGCTCACGCTTGGCACGGCCGGCGGTTGCTGCTGCTGCTGCTGCGCCGTGGACGTCGCCCATGTGACGGCCATCACGGCGAGCCCCAGGCTCAGCGCGGACGAGATGCCGCCGCTGCTCCGGCGTCGGGCCATCGGTGGTGGATGGATGATGATCGGAGTGAACCGGGGTTAATTTCGTGGTGCACTGTGCGTCGTGCCGTGGGCTCGTGGTTCAATTTATAGGTGCTCGGATGCTTTGTTGGACGAGCGACCGGTGGCTCGGTAGCGACGGGCAGATCGACTGCTCTATCTAACGTCCAAAAGTAGCTTGCACTTTGTAGAGTGCTTTTCCACATATGTTACTGTGCTGGTGAGAAAACTCGGATGAACTCGACACTACTTAGCTGGGACGGATGGCTGCATGCATCGACCCATGCAGAGTCTCGGGTTTCTTTCTCCTTTTTTGAAAGGAAATAATAGTAACAACGATCCGCGTCGTCCGCTCTCGAGCGACTCAGGGGCGAAACCCTAGGCGCTGCCGGTTCCCCGACTCCCCTTCTCCTCCCCAACCCTGCCCGAGACGTAGCGCGGCGCTAGTCCGCCACCGCGTCAGCCGACTCCACCACCCCACCCCGAGACGGAGCCCATCAGTGCAAGTCCGCCATATCGATCTCGGGCACGTCAGCCTTCTCCAAAGCGGAAGAGAGCACCAAGCAAGAAAGACTCTCCTCCTGCCAAAAAGAAATTGGCTTACGAGATGACCATCAAGGAAAACAACGTCGAAGTGGATGCCCAAGTGAAGGCCTTTTTTGTGAAGAAACTGCCCCCGCCGTCAAAGGAGAAAATACCTGAGGAAGTGATACACCACTTTATTGATAATGCTCAACCGGTTGTGAAGAGACCGGGCTCAGACTATGAGCGCTCTATTAAGAAGCTATATCATGCACAAAAACAGAAGGAGTCGAGCTCGAGCTTGAGCCAAGCAGTTGGTAA
>NC_041386.1:594336830-594338799 GCF_002162155.2 Triticum dicoccoides | reverse complement strand
CTCATTGTACAACCACACGTGAGTACCGCCGATCATAGAAGACAAGCTAAAGAGGCCGATGTCACTGTTGAACAGCTCCTAGGCATCGAGTTTCTCCCCGGGTTTAGAGAGGAGGAACTGTCATGCAAATATGTCTCCGTCCAACCTCTGGTCAAGCCCGAGGAGATCCTGCTTCTATCAACGAGAATGCGCAGATTGCATGAGTGGTACCTGAGAGAAGTAAAGAATGGGCGAGAGGCCCTCATGATGAAAGTCAAGGCAGAGCATTACTTCCATGAAAAAGATTTGTGGGTTGAGTTTCAAGAAATGTTTCAGTTAATTATTCAATCAAGACGCACTCGACAAATCTCTCGTCAGTTAATATTATCTGTAAGTGATTTCTTTCTGTAATTTAAGTCTCCAGTTGTGCTCGTTCATTACCTGTAATTATCTTCTCTATATTCTTTTATGTGATATTATGTAGAATAAAGATTTATGAAATAAAAAGAGATGGACGCTATGGCATTGGATTCGTTGACCCAAATACCGTTAATGAAGAGACATGGTCACGTCACAAAAAAGACACGGAGAGAAGCTTGCTAGAGTTTATGAAGCGACTAAATAACCAACCAGAAATACTACTACTTTCTTACAATTTCGAGTGAGTGTTACCGTCTTGTACTACAAATCCTATTTTGCTTACTAGATGTTAATAAGTGTAGTTCATGAGTTATGCACATGCCCGCTTAATTATACAAACATGTGCGCATGTAGCTTCCACTGGATCATGCTAATCATTGAAGTTGACTTGGGAAAAGTTCAAGTATTAGACTCACTACTTAAAGAAACTAAAGAATACTCAATCATGAAGGGGATGATCGACAGGTAATTTTAATCATTATCACACTAGGTTGGCCTCTTTAGTTCATTTCCCGTATCAACTAATTAATAACTCATTTATTTATTTTCTTTGCCGGCGGGCAGGGTTTGACAAAAGTTCATCAAACGGGTTAGAGGCCCATGGAAACAAGAGCTGAAATAGGTGCGACCCAGGGTACGTAATTAAACCGGGACTAAAGGTCCCCCAGCCCACGGCGCGGGCTCGTGCCACATGATGGGACTTTGGTCCCGGGCCGTGACGAACCGGGACTAAAGGCTGATTCTGCACTAGTGTATCAACCTAGACAATTTACTTATTTTGCCACTAATCAGACCTTCGGTTGATTTTCTCATTCTTTTGTGTTCAATCTCTCTGGTTTCATTGCGCCCTCAGCTTAGCATTGTGTTAGCTTCTCTTCATTTGTGAGCCTACTCACTTCCTCAAGTTACTTTCTTTGGTCCCTCGGCCCCTAAACAGTTTAAAAAAACAATGTTTTTTTAGAATCAAAATGTAGAGTTTTATGTTCTTTCGTATTTCTCAGTCTTTTATAGATTTTGGAAGAGTGAGGTAGCTATGTTTCAGTCAAAATTTGTAGTACTAATAAATCATTTGGTATCATTATTTTCAATTTTTGTATATGAAAAATTAGATACTCACTCCAATCCGTATTACTTGTCGGTCAAATGGATATATCTGGAGAGAGTAACCTTGTTTCTATCAGACCAACAAAGAGCTTTAGGCCTCATTTGATTCACAGGGTAGGGAAATCATTGGAATAGAAAAGTTATAGGAAATGAGATAACATGCATCTCAAATCATATGAGTAGAAATAGAAAAGGAGATGTCCTTTGATTCACGTTAGAAGGGAGAAAGAGATTTGGTGGAATAATTCGTTGTATTGCTTGAGCCTCGTGGGCATATATATAGGAGTACATGATCTACTTGGAGTACAAGGCAAGCCAGAATATATCCTAGTCTAACCTATGTTTCCTATACAATCATGTTACTCAACATCCCCCCGCAGTCACAATGGTAGCGACGTAGACGGTGAGACTGGAGAAGAATCCGAAGGCAAGCCGACGGACCCCCCCCCCCACAGTCGTAACGGTC
>NC_041386.1:594246769-594336614 GCF_002162155.2 Triticum dicoccoides | reverse complement strand
TCGACGCATCGCGGAGTCGTGGCTGGAGTGAAAACCGGCGAGGTTGCTCAAGCAAGGCGGTAGCCCTTTGTGCCGTTTGTTGATGTAGCCGAGAGCGTAGGGTGGTGTAGCCGTGGTCGAGGTAGCTGTTGGGGATATTACTACTGGAGGTAAACCGGCCTTATGTAGCCGGGTTGACTCCTTGAAGATTAGAAGTCCATGAAGACGTAAAGATGCTAGTGCTTTACGGAGGGCCCAAAGGCGAGTTACAGTATGTAAATGTAAACCGGCCTAGTCATGTAACTTGTATAGTAAGATAGAAAGAGAGAGGCCGAACCGGATACGTTTATAAACCGGCTTCGGGACTCTGTAGCCCGGTGGGCGTCAACCTATGTATATAAAGGGACGACCCGGCCGCGGTTTTGGGACAGACAACAACAACTCGAAAGCCAGACAAAGCGGATTCGCTCCCTGGCCTTCGAAACCCTAGCAATACCAATCACAACTAGACGTAGGCTTTTACCTTCATCGAAGGGGCCGAACTAGTATAAACTCCCGTGTCCCCTTGTCCGGTTTAACCCCTTTAAGATAACCCGTTGCGATGGCTCCACAACTAAGTCCTTTCATGAGGACATCTGCCGTGACAAACCCACGCCAGTTGGCGCCCACCGTGGGGCTATCGCACGATGGTTTCGAGTTCTTGAAGGGCAGCTTCGATGGACTTAAGGGATACGCTGTGGGCCAGATGATGAAGAGTCACCGCGGCAAGCTCTACATCGACAATGCAGGATGGGGTCCCGAGGCCGATTCAATCGAATACGGGTACCGGGTCCCCTTTGGTGGGATTCACGTCTTCATCGGCAAGATCGGCGAACCGGCCCCCGAGCCGGACATCTGCACCGACATCATCGAAACGGCTCGGCGTGCAAGTCCTTCGCCGGTTCAGCCCGAGGCAAGGCATGTTTTTGTAGGTGTCGTCCATGGATCAGGGCACGAGGATGGACCGGTGTCCGAAGGAGAAACCGTAGTCTGCTCTGATGACGAGTCTTCTGGAGTAACCAAATCGCTTTACCAGTTGCAGAACGGCCGGATTGAGGGAGAATCCGAGGGCAACAGTATTCTGGATTCCCCCGGTCTGCCAAACCGGGCCGCTATCTTCATGGCCGGCACACAATCGGCGCCTCATTCATCTACCGCCGCAGCAATGCTCTTCGGTTCAACAACGGCCACACTAGCAGGGGAAGGAAGCTCGACGCCACCTCCGGCCCAAGTCTTATCTGATTTGTTCGACGCTCTGGCAACATTGATGTCCGCGGAGGTAGACGCAGCAGCCAGGGATCAGCATGATGCGGAGATTGCAAAGGTGAAAGATTAGATAGCCCAGGCCAAGGCGGACCTGGCAGCAGAGAACGCCAGGATGGCTACGGAGCGGGCTGAGTTGGAAGCACATGCTTATCGGATTATACTGGATCAGAATGCTTCAGAGAAAGTCATGAGAAGAAGGTACCGATCACGTCTCCCGTCGGTTTATGAGCCGCAGAATCTTTTCAACACGCCAGGCGCAGGAGCTGGTAACCAACCCACACTAAACCAGGCGGGGGCGCCGGGAGCAGGAGCGCCGGTTCAGCCGCGCACGACGGACCTGCCTCGCCAGAACAACATTGTACCATCAACACCGCCCGGGCATTATTCCAACCCGTTGGACAACATTGTGGCCGCTGCGTCACGCCTGGCGGCCCTCCCAACCGACGGCGAGTCACCAGTGGCAGTGGAAGCACGTCGGGCCAGGGATCTCCTTCAGACAGCACTAAATCAACAACAAGCATATTCACACAGCCGTGAGAGGATTCACTCCACTCCCCGCCCAAGCCGGAGTTATAGCAGACACGTGGAAGACGAACCGGCCGTGTCCAGTAGTGCACGCCGCCGAAATTCGCCATGAGGGAACAACCCG
Organism: Triticum dicoccoides; assembly: GCF_002162155.2. NCBI lineage: Eukaryota > Viridiplantae > Streptophyta > Magnoliopsida > Poales > Poaceae > Triticum > Triticum dicoccoides. The sequence continues at coordinate 594,334,681 of NC_041386.1, read as the reverse complement.
GCTGGGGGAGGTGCTAATGCGCAAGATGTTGTGGATCATGGCCGCGCACATCGAGAGGCCGAGTTGACAGCTCGACACGAGGCACGACAGCATACTCCGGTTCACCCCACTGCCTCCGTGGAGCCAGGGGCGATGTTCAGTTCCTTAGGGGTACAGTGTTTATCTCCTGCTTTGCGTCATGTGCGACTACCCAAGGATTTCAAGGGACCTCGTAAGGTACCAAATTATACCGCCGATCTGCAGCCAGAGGCGTGGGTGGAGAGCTATGAGATGGCAATGGAGATGTTAGATGTGGACGAGGCGGTGTGTGCTAAATATTTCACCATGATGTTGGAAGGAACAACTCGCACTTGGTTGAAGAGCTTGCCGACCAACTCTATTGGATCATGGGCCGAATTGAAGCACCGGTTTATCCAGAACTTCAAGGATACGTGTAAGCAGCCGATGTCAATTGTAGATCTGGCCGCTTGTGTCCAAGAGGAAGGGGAGTCCACGACCCATTGGGTCAAACGGGTCTCGGTGATTTTGCATTCGTCAGATCGTATCAACGCAGACACCGCAGTGTTAACGTTAGAGGTTAATTGCCGTTTCAAACCATTGAAACAAAAGTTGGGAAGGCTCAAACGTCACTGCAACGACATGTCAACACTCATGGCTGCTTTGATTAAATACGCCGATTCAGATAATACCAAGGATCCGGATGTTGGGTAACGTAGCAGAAATTCAAAATTTTCCTACGTGTCACCAAGATCTATCTATGGAGAAACCAGCTACGAGTAGAAGGAGAGTGCATCTACATACCCTTGTAGATTGCTAAGCGGAAGCGTTCAAGTGAACGGGGTTGATGGAGTCGTACTCGTCGTGATTCAAATCACCGATGATCCTAGTGCCGAACGGACGGCACCTCCGCGTTCAACACACGTACAACCATATATAAATCTTTACCTCCGGACCATTCCGGAACTCCTCGTGACGTCCGGGATCTCATCCGGGACTCCGAACAACATTCGGTAACCACATACAAACTTCCTTTATAACCCTAGCGTCATCGAACCTTAAGTGTGTAGACCCTACGGGTTTGGGAGACATGTAGACATGACCGAGACGTTCTCCGGTCAATAACCAACAGCGGGATCTGGATACCCATGATGGCTCCCACATGTTCCACGATGATCTCATCGGATGAACCACGATGTCAAGGACTTAATCAATCCCGTATTCAATTCCCTTTGTCTATCGGTATGTTACTTGCCCGAGATTCGATCGTCGGTATCCAATACCTTGTTCAATCTCGTTACCGGCAAGTCACTTTACTCGTTCCGTAACACATCATCCCGTGATCAACTCCTTGGTCACATTGCGCATATGATGATGTCCTACCGAGTGGGCCCAGAGATACCTCTCCGTTTACACGGAGTGACAAATCCCAGTCTCGATCCGCATAGAACAATAGATACTTTCGGAGATACCTGTAGTGCACCTTTATAGTCACCCAGTTACTTGTGACGTTTGATACACCCAAAGCACTCCTACGGTATCCAGGAGTTACACGCTCTCATGGTCAAAGAAAGAGATACTTGACATTGGCAAAGCTCTAGCAAACGAACTACACGATCTTTGTGCTAGGCTTAGGATTGGGTCTTGTCCATCGCATCATTCTCCTAATGATGTGATCCCGTTATCAACGACATCCAATGTCCATAGCCAGGAAACCATGACTATCTGTTGATCACAACGAGCTAGTCAACTAGAGGCTCACTAGGGACATATTGTGGTCTATGTATTCACTCGTGCATTACGATTTCCGGATAATACAGTTATAGCATGAATAAAAGACAATTATCATGAACAAGGAAATATAATAATAACACTTTTATTATTGCCTCTAGGGCATATTTCCAACAGTCTCCCACTTGCACTAGAGTCAATAATCTAGTTCACATCGCCATGTGATTAACACTCACAGGTCACATCACCATGTGACTAATACCCAAGAGTTTTAGGTTTGATCATGTTGCTTGTGAGAGAGGTTTTAGTCAACGGGTCCGAACCTTTCAGATCCGTGTGTGCTTTACAAATCTCTATGTCATCTCCTAGATGTAGCTACCACGCTCTATTTGGAGCTATTCCAAATAACTGTTCTACTTGGAGCTATTCTAAATTGTTGCCCCATAATACGTATCCGGTATCTCTTCTTAGAGCTATCCGGATAGGTGTTAAGCTTGCATCGACGTAAACTTTACGACGAACTCTTTTACCACCTCCATAATCGAGAAAATTCCTTAGTCCACTAGTTACCAAGGATAACTTTGACCGCTGTCTGTGATCCATTCATGGATCACTCTTGTACCCCTTGACTGACTCATGGCAAGGCACACTTCAGGTGCGGTACTCAGCATGGCATACTGTAGAGCCTATGTCTTAAGCATAGGGGACGACCTTCGTCCTTTCTCTCTATTCTGCCGAGGTCGAGCTTTAAGTCTTAACTTCGTACTTTACAACTCAGGCAAGAACTCCTTCTTTGACTGGTCCATCTTGAACACCTTCAAGATCATGTCAAGGTATGTGCTCATTTGAAAGTATTATTAAGCATTTTGATCTATCCTTATAGATCTTGATGCTCAATGTTCAAGTAGCTTAATCCAGGCTTTCCATTGAAAAACACTTTCAAAATAACCCTATATGCTTTCCAGAAATTCTACGTCATTTCTGATCAACAATATGTCAACAACATATACTCATCAGAAATTCTATAGTGCTCCCACTCACTTCTTTGGAAATACAAGTTTCTCATAAACTTTGTACAAACCCAAAATCTTTGATCATCATCAAAGCATACATTCCAACTCCGAGATGCTCACTCCAGTCCTTAGAAGGATTGCTGGAGCTTTGCATACTTATTAGCATCTTTCGGGATTGACAAAACCTTCCGGTTGTATCACATACAACCTTTCCTCAAGAAAATCGTCGAGGAAACAATGTTTTGACATCCTATCTGCAAGATTTCATAAATAATGCAGTAATCGCTAATATAATTCCAACAGACTCTTAGCATCGCTACGAGTGAGAAAATCTCATCGTAGTCAACTCCTTGAACTTGTCGGAAAACATCTTAACGACAAGTCGAGCTTTCTTAATGGTAATTCTTACCATCATTGTCTGTCTTCCTTTCAAAATCCATCCGTACTCATTTGCCTTACGACCATCGAGCCGTTCTGCCAAAGTCTTCACTTTGTTTTCATACATGGATCCTCTCTCGGATTTTATGGCCTCAATCCATTTATCGGAATCCGGGCCCACCATCGCTTCTCCATAGCTCGTAGGCTCATTGTTGTCTAGCAACATGACTTCCAAGACAGGATTACGTACCACTCTCAAGTAGTACGCATCCTTGTCATCCTACGAGGTTTGGGAGTGACTTGATCTGAAGTTTCATGATCACTATCATAAGCTTCCACTTCAATTGGTGTAGGTGCCACGGGAACAACTTCTTGTGCCCTGCTACACACTGGTTGAAGTGATGGTTCAATAACCTCATCAAGTCTCCACCATCCTCCCACTCAATTCTTTCGAGAGAAACCTTTCCTCGAGAAAGGACCTGATTCAAGAAACAATCCTTTATTGCTTTTGGATCTGAGACAGGAGGTATACCCAACTGTTTTGGGTGTCCTATGAAGATGCATTTATCCGCTTTGGGTTCTAGCTTATCAGCCTGAAACTTTTTCACATAAGCGTCGTAGCCCCAAACTTTTAAGAAACGACAACTTAGGTTTCTCTAAACCATAATTCATACGGTGTCATCTCAACGGAATTACGTGGTGCCCTATTTAAAGTGAATGTGGTTGTCTCTAATGCCTAACCCATGGACAATAGTGGTAATTCGATAAGAGACATCATGGTACGCACCATATCCAATAGGGTGCAACTATGATGTTCGGACACACCATCACATTATGGTGTTCCAGGCGGTATTAATTGCGAAACAATTTCCACAATGTCTTAATTGTGTGCCAAAACTCGTAACTCAGATATTCATCTCTATGATCATATCATAGACATTTTATCCTCTTGTCACAATGATCTTTTACTTCACTCTGAAATTACTTGAACCATTCAATGATTCAGACTTGTGTTTCATCAAGTAAATATTCTCAACATCTACTCGAATCATCTGTGAAGTAAGATCATAACGATATTCACTGCATGCCTCAGCACTCATTGGACTACACACATCAAAATGTGTTACTTCCAACAAGTTGCTATCTTGTTCCATCTTACTGAAACCGAGGCTTTTCAGTCATCTTGCCCATGTGGTATGATTTGCATATCTCAAGTGATTCAAAATCAAGTGAGTTCAAACGGTCCATTTGCATGGAGTTTCTTCATGCATATATACCAATAGACATGGTTCGCATGTCTCAAACTTTTCAAAAAATGAGTGAGTCCAAAGATCCATCAACATGGAGCTTCTTCATGCATTTTATACCGATATGACTTACGTGGCAGTGCCACAAATAGGTGGTACTATCATTACTATCTTTTGGCATGAACATGTGTATCACTACGATCGAGATTTCAATGAACCATTCATTTTAGGTGCAAGACCATTGAAGGTATTATTCAAATAAATAGAGTAACCATTATTCTCTTTAAATGAATAACCGTATTGCGATAGACATAATCCAATCATGTCTATGCTCAACGCAAACACCAAATCTCGATGGTAGAGGGAGCGTGCGATGCTTGATCATATCAACATTGGAAACACTTCCAACACATATCGTCAGCTCACCTTTAGCTAGTCTCCGTTTATTCCGTAGCTTTTATTTCGAGTTACTAACACTTAGCAACCGAACCGGTATCTTATACCATGGTGCTACTAGGAGTACTAGTAAAGTACACATTAACATAATGTATATCCAATATACTTCTATCGACCTTGCCAGCCTTCTCATCTACCAAGTATGTAGGGTAATTCTGCTCTAGTGACTGTTCCCCTTATTACAGAAGCACTTAGTCTCGGGTTTGGGTTCAACCTTGGGTTTCTTCACTGGAGCAGCAGCTGATTTGCCGTTTCATGAAGTATCCCTTCTTGCCCTTGCCCTTCTTGAAACTAGTGGTTTCACCAACCATCAACAATTGATGCTCCTTCTTGATTTCTACTTTCGCGGTGTCAAACATCGTGAATACCTCAAGGATCATCTTATTTATCCCTGATATGTTATAGTTCATCACGAAGCTCTAGCAGCTCGGTGGCAATGACTTTGGAGAAACATCACTATCTCATTTGGAAGATCAACTCCCACTCAATTCAAGTGATTGTTGCACTCAGACAATCTGAGCACAAGCTCAACGATTGAGATTTTCTCCCTTAGTTTGCAGGCTAAGAGAATCGTCGGAGGTCTTATACCTCTTGACGTGAGCACGAGCTTGAAATCCCAATTTCAGCCCTCGAAACATCTCATATGTTCCGCGATGTTTCGAAAACGTCTTTGGTGCCTCTACTTAAACCATTTAACTGAACTATCACGTAGTTATCAAAACGTGTATGTTCGATGTTCGAAACATCCACAAACGACGTTTGGGGTTCAGCACACTGAGCAGTGCATTAAGGACATAAGCTTTCTACTGTTCGCATAATCGCTACTATCAACTTTCAACTATATTTTCTCTAGGAACATATCTAAAACAGTAGAACTAAAGCGCGAGCTACGACATAATTTGCAAAAGGTCTTTTGACTATGTTCAGGATAATTAAGTTCATCTTATGAACTCCCACTCAGATAGACATCCCTCTGGTCATCTAAGTGATTACATGATCCGAGTCAACTAGGCCGTGTCCGATCATCACGTGAGACGGACTAGTCATCATCGGTGAACATCTTCATGTTGATCGTATCTACTATACGACTCATGCTCGACCTTTCGGTCTCCGTGTTCCGAGGCCATGTCTGTATATGCTAGGCTCGTCAAGTTAACCCTAAGTGTTTTCGCTGTGTAAAACTGTCTTACACCCGTTGTATGTGAACGTAAGAATCCATCACACCCGATCATCACATGGTGCTTAGAAGCGACGAACTGTAGCAACGGTGCACAGTTAGGGGAGAACACTTCTTGAAATTGTTGTAAGGGATCATCTTATTTACTACCGTCGTTCTAAGCAAACAAGATGCATAAACATGATAAACATCACATGCAATCAAATAGTGTAGTGACATGATATGGCCAATATCATATAGCTCCTTTGATATTCATCTTCGGGGCTCCATGATCATCTTGTCACCGGCATGACACCATGATCTCCATCATCATGATCTCCATCATCGTGTCTTCATGAAGTTGTCACACCAACGACTACTTCTACTTCTATGACTAACGCGTTTAGCAATAAAGTAAAGTAGTTTACATGGCGTTCTTCAATGACACGCAGGTCATACAATAAATAAAGACAACTCCTATGGCTCCTGCCGGTTGTCATACTCATCGACATGCAAGTCGTGAATCCTATTACAAGAACATGATCAATCTCATACATCACATATATCATTCATCACATCCTTTTGGCCATATCACATCACATAGCATACCCTGCAAAAACAAGTTAGACGTCCTCTAATTGTTGTTTGCATGTTTTACGTGGCTGCTATGGGTTTCTAGCAAGAACTTTTCTTACCTACGCAAAACCACAACGTGATATGCCAATTGCTATTTACCCTTCATAAGGACCCTTTTCATCGAATCCGTTCTGACTAAAGTGGGAGAGACTGGCACCCGCTAGCCACCTTATGCACCAAGTGCATGTCAATCGGTGGAACCTGTCTCACGTAAGAGTACGTGTAAGGTCGGTCCGGGCCGCTTCATCCCACAATACCGTCGAAACAAGATTGGACTAGTAACGGTAAGCATATTGAACAACATCAACGCCCACAACTACTTTGTGTTCTACTCGTGCAAAGAATCTACGCAATAGACCTAGCTCATGATGCCACTGTTGGGTAACGTAGCAGAAATTCAAAATTTTCCTACGTGTCACCAAGATCTATCTATGGAGAAACCAGCTACGAGTAGAAGGAGAGTGCATCTACATACCCTTGTAGATTGCTAAGCGGAAGCGTTCAAGTGAACGGGGTTGATGGAGTCGTACTCGTCGTGATTCAAATCACCGATGATCCTAGTGCCGAACGGACGGCACCTCCGCGTTCAACACACGTACAGCCCGGTGACGTCTCCCACGCCTTGATCCAGCAAGGAGAGAGGGAGAGGTTGAGGAAGACTCCATCCAACAGCAACACAACGTCGTGGTGGTGGTGGAGGAGCGTGGCAATCCAGCAGGGCTTCGCCAAGCACCATGGGAGAGGAGGAGTAGGAAGAGAGGTAGGGCTGTGCCAGAACTTCGTGTATAGCTCCCATGCGCCTCCCCACTATATATAGGGGTGGAGGGGCTGGTTTCTTGCCCTCCAAGTCCATTGGGGCATTGGCCAAGGTGGGAGGAAAGAAATCTCATTATTTCCTTCCCCACCGATTGTTATCCCCCCTTTTTAGGGATCTTGATCTTATCCCTTCGGGATATGATCTTATTCCTTCTAAGGGGGGATCTTGGTGTGCCTTGACCAGGGGTGTGGGGCCTTGCCCCCACTACCCACGTCCATGTGGGTCCCCCCATGCAGGTGGGCCCCACTCCGGAACCTTCTAGAACCTTCCCGGTACAATACCGAAAAATCCCGAACATTTTCCGGTGGCCAAAATAGGACTTCCCATATATAAATCTTTACCCCCGGACCATTCCGGAACTCCTCGTGACGTCCGGGATCTCATCCGGGACTCCGAACAACATTCGGTAACCACATACAAACTTCCTTTATAACCCTAGCGTCATCGAACCTTAAGTGTGTAGACCCTACGGGTTCGGGAGATATGTAGACATGACCGAGACGTTCTCCGGTCAATAACCAACGGCGGGATCTGGATACCCATGATGGCTCCCACATGTTCCACGATGATCTCATCGGATGAACCACGATGTCAAGGACTTAATCAATCCCGTATTCAATTCCCTTTGTCTATCGGTATGTTACTTGCCCGAGATTCGATCGTCGGTATCCAATACCTTGTTCAATCTCGTTACCGGCAAGTCACTTTACTCGTTCCGTAACACATCATCCCGTGATCAACTCCTTGGTCACATTGCGCATATGATGATTTCCTACCGAGTGGGCCCAGAGATACCTCTCCGTTTACACGGAGTGACAAATCCCAGTCTCGATCCGCATAAAACAATAGATACTTTCGGAGATACCTGTAGTGCACCTTTATAGTCACCCAGTTACGTTGTGACGTTTGATACACCCAAAGCACTCCTACGGTATCCAGGAGTTACACGCTCTCATGGTCAAAGGAAGAGATACTTGACATTGGCAAAGCTCTAGCAAACGAACTACACGATCTTTGTGCTAGGCTTAGGATTGGGTCTTGTCCATCACATCATTCTCCTAATGATGTGATCCCGTTATCAACGACATCCAATGTCCATAGCCAGGAAACCATGACTATCTGTTGATCACAACGAGCTAGTCAACTAGAGGCTCACTAGGGACATATTGTGGTCTATGTATTCACACGTGTATTACAATTTCCGGATAATACAGTTATAGCATGAATAAAAGACAATTATCATGAACAAGGAAATATAATAATAACACTTTTATTATTGCCTCTAGGGCATATTTCCAACACCGGATTCAGAGGAGGACAAACCGGAGAAGGGTAAGAAGACCGGCAATGCCAAAGGCCAACAACACAATCCGCCAGGCCATGGAAACACTGGTAAGCGCAAGGCCGACAGTGGTTTGGACTTTGTCGCAAATACCAACGCACAGGAGAATGGCCAGCGCCATAAAGGCAAGCAGCCCCAGAGGGGTGGAGGTCCAGGCAACAATTTGGAGCGTTTGTTAAATCAGCCCTGTCCAAAGCATGGATCAAAGGAGAAACCGACATCACATCTCTGGAAAGATTGTTATATCATGCGGGATTTTAAGAATTCCAATATGTTCCAATATGACAACGGCCCGCCCGGCGATTCAGGAGGAGGTTTCCACGGGCCGGGTTACGGAGGCGGTGGTTCCGGTTCAGGGTTTCCAGGCAATCAAACCGGACATGTCAATCAAGGACACCAAGGCAACCAGGGAGGTTACAACCATCAGGGGAGTCAACAGCAGCAGCAACAGTCGCGTTATGAGAGCAATCCCAAACAGCTGAACAGCGGGCATTATCATGTCTTCACTACTAGTTTGTGCAAACGTGATCAGAAGCTTCACAAAAGGGTAGTCAACTCTGTTGAGCCGGTAGTACCTCAGTATTTACGCTAGTCGGAGCAACCTATTTTGTGGAGCAGAGAGGATCACCCGCCCCGGGTTGATAATCCAGGTCATTTGGCCTTGGTGGTAGCCCCTCAAGTTGGGGGATACAAGTTCACTAAAGTGCTCATGGATGGGGGAAGTAGTATCAATATTTTGTATCATGATGCATTCCGCCGTATGGGGTTGACAGATAAGGATCTTAAACCATCGAATACGGTATTTCATGGTGTGGTGCCTGGTAAGTCTGCATATCCTGTTGGTAAGATAGCTTTGGAGGTACCTTTTGGAGATGAGTATGATTCAAGGTCAGAAACAGTGACATTTGAGGTGGTGAAGATCAAAAGTCCGTACCACGCTCTGTTTTGGTGGCCGGTTTATGCTAAGTTTATGGCAAGGCCATGTTATGTTTACCTGCAGCTTAAAATGCCAGGTCATAAGGGGACTATCACAGTACATGGAAGTAGAAAGATTGCTTTGGAGCGTGAAGAAGGCAATGCGGCTTATGCTGAGTCGGTTTGTGCCATGGAGGAGTTAACATTCTATAAGGAGCAAGTTGATCCGGCAGACATGACCTCCTTAAAAAAGCCAACCACGGAACATGATCCAGCATTGAAGTTCAAATCAGCTACATACACTAAGATGGTTGACTTTGTCCCCGGCGATTCATCCAAACATTTCAGCATCAGCGCTAACCTGGATCCCAAATAGGAAAGCGCGCTCATCGAGTTCATCCATGAGAATTGGGACATCTTTGCACGGAAACCTTCTGACATGCCAGGTGTATCTAGAGAACTCGCTAAGCACACACTCAACATTGATCCGAAATTCAAACCGGTCCGACAATTCCTCCGCCGCTTCAACGAGGAAAGGCGCAAGGCTATAGGTGAAGAGGTCGCCCGTTTGTTGGCTGCTGGGTTTATTGTTGAAGTTTTTCATCCAGAGTGGTTAGCCAATCCGGTGTTGGTTCTTAAGAAAAACGGCACTTGGCGCATGTGTGTGGACTACACAGATTTAAACAAGGCTTGCCCTGCAGACCCCTTTGCTCTCCCTCGCATTGATCAGATAATTGATGCTACGGCGGGTTGTGACCGTTTGTGTTTTTTGGATGCTTACTCTGGTTATCATCAGATCAAAATGGCAGTTAAGCACCAGGAGAAGACAACCTTTATAACTCCCTTCGGAGCCTTCTGCTATGTTTCCATGACTTTTGTACTCAAGAGTGCCCAGGCAACTTACTAGCATGTGTTTAGAATTGCCTTCATAAGAAAATTGGGCGCAATGTCCACGCGTATGTAGATGATATTATGGTCAAATCCAGAAAGGAGGAGACTTTGATAGATGATCTACGGGAAACTTTTGACAATCTCCGGGTCTACAAGATGATGCTCAATCCGGAGAAGTGTGTTTTCGGTGTCCCGACAGGCAATCTCTTAGGCTTTCTGGTTTCAAACAGAGGCATTGAGGCTAATCTAGAAAAGATTGCAGCGATTACGTCCTTGGCTAAACCGGCGTGTATTAACGATGTGCAACGTCTGGCCTGCTGGATTACAGCCTTGAGCCGGTTTATCAGCCGCCTTGGAGAGAAGGCCATTCCCTTATGTCAGGTGCTCAAGAAAACGGATAACTTTGTCTGGAGTGAAGCAGCTGATAAGGCGTTTGAAGATCTGAAGAAACAACTCGTGGATCCGCCCGTGCTGGCAGCACCGATCGATAAAGAGCCCTTATTATTATATGTGGTTGCTAATGCCCGGGCTGTCAGCGTAGCCATTGTGGTAGAGCGCAAAGAGCCTAGCAAAGAGTATCTGGTTCAATGGCCGGTTTATTATAGCAGTGAGGTGCTCATTGAGTCAAAGCAGAGGTATCCGCATTGGCAGAAACTGGTGTATGGGGTGTTTATGGCAAGCCGAAAGCTCAAACACTATTTTCAGGGCCATCCTATCATAGTAGTCAGTTCAGCTCCTCTGGGCGACATCATTCAAAACAGAGAGGCAACTGGCCGGATTGCCAAGTGGGCCATTGAGCTTGGACCCCTCGGGCTCAGATATATACCCCGCACGGCGATCAAATCCCAGGCACTCGTAGATTTCATCAACGATTGGACGGAGTTACAGGCACCTGAGGAGAAACCAGATAATACATATCAGACTATTCATTTTGATGGGTCCAGATAGCTAGAGGGTTCAGGGGCTGGGGTCGTATTAACTTCCCCACGAGGTGATAAGTTTTGTTATTTCCTCCGTTTGATGTTCCCTTGTACTAACAATGCAGCTGAATATGAGGCTTTACTCCACGGTCTTCGGATGGCTAAAGAGATGAATTTGTGCCGGGTTAAGTGCTTCGGCAATTCAGATCTAGTGGCTCAGCAAGTGTCTGGCACTTGGGATTCTAAGGACCCACTCATGGCTGCATATCGGCGAGAGGTGGACACAGTGGCTGGTCACTTTAAAGGTTATCAGGTGGACCATATAGACCGGCGGAAGAATGAAGCAGCGGACGCTTTAAGTCGTCTTGGTTCCCAACGTAAACCGGTTCCGCCCAATGTCTTTCTTGATGTGTTGCACAATCCGTCAGTCAAAATACCAACCGAAGAAGATTTGGTTGTTCCTGATCCGGAGGCTCAATTGGTGGTAGCTTTGCATGCCATACCGGATTGGACAATCCCATATCTGGATTACATGAACCGGGTCGAGTTACCAGCTGAGGAAACATTGGCTCGACAGATAATCCGGCGTTCCAAGTCCATGACCATACTCAACGGGGAGTTACATTGTTACAGTGTTTCAGGAGCGATTCAACGATGCGTTTCTCCTCAAGAAGGTTGTGAGATTTTGCGAGAAATTCATGAAGGGGATTGCGGTCATCACGCCGGTTCAAAGTCGTTGGTTGCTAAAGCTTTTCGCCACAGTTTTTACTGGTTGACGGCGCATGCTGATGTGGAGGATTTAGTCAAAAGATGTGATGGATGTCAAAAGTTTGCCCGCCGTGCGCATGTTCCATCTGTTAGTAGCAGTTGATAAATTCACTAAATGGGTAGAGGCAGAGCGAGTCAGCAAGTGTGATGTAGCCACAGCGGTTCAATTCATCAAAAAGGTGATATTCCGGTTTGGCTTTCCACATAGCATTATAACAGATAATGGCACTAACTTGTCAAAAGGAAAGATGGAAGAATTCTGTCAACATGAGCACATCTGGCTTGATCTAGCATCAGTGGCTCACCCCCAATCTAATGGTTAAGCGGAAAGGGCAAATCAAGAAATTCTGCGGGGTATCAAACCAAGGCTTATGGTTCCCTTAAAGCGGACGCCGGGTTGTTGGGTCGAGGAGCTACCTTCCGTGTTATGGAGCATCAACACCACACCCAATAGGTCTACGGGTTACACGCCTTTCTTCATGGTTTATGGAGCAGAGGCGGTTCTTCCTAGTGACATCCGTCACGATTCGCCCCGTGTGGCAGCTTATGTTGAAGCTGATAATGAGACGGCACGTCAGGATTCTCTGGACCTGTTGGATGAAGAGCGGGATCTTGCAGCAGCGTGTTCGGCGATTTATCAACAAGATCTTCTATGTTATCACAACCGCCGGGTTAAAACTAGAACCTTTCAAGAAGGTGATTTGGTGCTCCGGCTCATCCAGGATCAGACTGATATGCATAAGTTACCCCCCCTTGGGAAGGACCCTTTGTGGTCAGCAAAAATCTGCACAACGGATCCTACTACCTCATTGATGTTCGAGAGCATGAAGACTCACGTCAATTGGAGGAGGAGACAAAGCGGCCTTGGAACATAGCTCTCCTTCAGCCTTACTATACTTGAAGCCATAGGCTTTTTCACCTGTACATATTTATGACAGTGTATATACCATATAACAAACCGGAGCCTCTGTTATAAGCGGGGTATCTGTTCTTTCTTATATCATATGTGTGCTTTTACAAGTTAACGGGAAAAGCGGAGTCTTTGTTAAACCGGATTTAGCAACTGCATAAAGATAAAGAAAATCACTAGGGGGCTTGGTCATGTTTGAACCACAGCTACACCTCTTGATAGGCATTTCAGCCACACAAGGAAAAATTTGTGGATCCAAAGAGAGTATTGTACACTGTACAAACTCAAACATAGGCACACGCTGAGCATCGCTCACAAAGTTACTTGGGGGCTCTTTTTTGCAAAGCAACAAAGAGTTTGAAAGGACCCTCGTAATTGGCTATCAAGCCACGGCTTGGAAGCCTGGTGTATTCACCTAAAACCCCGGGTTAACCTGTCTTCATCAAGTAAGCCACTCCTATCCAGGTAATCCTGGCATGACCCATCGAACGTTTGACAAGTCAATCTTTTACAGACCCTGAACTTGTCATAGTTAAAATGGTGATTGGTTAATTGGAGGCCCATCTTAAAAGGCTTTGTTAGATGGTCTAACTCAGAGGCCTGGCAGCCCATGAAAAGCCTCGATTTGGAGCCTGGCAGCTCATAAAAAGCCTCGCATATTTTCCTATTTGAATTTTGTTTGTTGACAATCATAAGTATTTTTTGATAAACAGCATCCTTGATCCGGCTTGCTTTCCAACCACCAGCTGTTGGCTCATGATCAGTTATAAACCGGTGGTCACTGACCCGGTATGGTTTGACTAAATCACCATTGTTATGAAGAAAATCTGGTAGGTATACCGGTCCGGTTTAATAGATAGACCAGCATTATGAAGATGAGATTATCAAACGTATCGGGTTGGTGTTAAACACCTTTGCTGTATACATGTTTGCTCACTCAATGAGGTATGTTCTGTACATTATTTTTTGTACAAACACTTGATTATTCAGCTCAAGTACTATATACTTCTTGGATATTATGACATGTTTAGCGGTAAACCGCTAGACACTTTTAAGTTTTTTGTACCCAGGAAGGCAAGTCATCATAGACTATGCATAAAATATATCCTGAAGGGCGGCACAGATTGTCACAAAGGGCTATGAAGCATGCTCGATGGCATGGCAGATAAACAAAGTTTCAGCTATCCTATTACATGAAGCTTTAAAGCGGCTCAACAGTGCCATTGTTTTTCACAGTAGCCATATAAACCGGCGATCGGATCAGGACTCTTCATCACGACGGTTTGACAGTTGCGGATCAGTTGGTGTACGCACTTCTTCATCCCGCCCCAGTCGCTGGAAATCAGTCGTTGACCAGTCGATTCCGGTTAAAGCTTGGAATACTGCTTCTTCATGGATCAGAAGGGTTAATATCAGGGGCATAAGTGTGCTTACGAATCGGAGGCACAAGTTCTTCGACTTCATGGATCTCGGCCGTCTGTCTTTTCCCTTCTGCATCATAAAACAGTTGAAAATGGGACAAATCAGTGTCTTCAGCTAATTTGCTGGCCGCTGACCGCATCTGTTTGGTCAACCGCCGAAGATCATCATTGTCAAAGTTTGAACCGTCTTCTTTCACGCCTGGATACCCTTTAATGATATCCTCCGCTTCAAGATCTGGAATCCAGGCCTTGGCTCGAATAAGGGCAGTTAATGCTCTGGCTCTTGCAGCAGCTCTTTTCAACTCGGCAATACGCGCCAGTAACATGCCGGGCTTCTCAAGGGTTTCCTTAATCAACGTTGGCGCCGGTTTGTTATAAGCTGCTGTACTAATGGCTCGCTGAGATCCAGAGTATAGCTGCTCAACCAATGTGTATGCCGCTTTGAGCTTCATCCGCATATCTGCACCAAGATGAGTGATCCGAGTTCCCGCCAAAGATTTTTTTCAACATCGTGGTCAGTTTTAAGATTCATTGATTGATGCAACATGCATAAGTAGATACTTACCAAATATAGCAGAGGTCATAGCGTTGATTTGGCGCTTCAAACTGGCTAGTTCTTCATCCACCAGTTTCAGGGCTTCTTCAACATCTACGGCTCTTTTGGTCAAACCAGCTTTTTCGGTTTCCCATGAAGCACGATCTTGATTGAAGGATTCTTTCAATTTTTCCATTCCGGCCAGGGCTTGGGTCAGCTCCTCTTTGGCTTTTGCAGCTTCGGCTTGTTGTGACTTCACATTTTCTTGCAAATCAGAGTTTTTGGCATCTTTGCTTCTCAGTTCAGCCTGCAACATTGAAGGTATCTTCAACAAAACAACATATATAGGCACTAAGTATAAAGCATATAACAAGTTATCCACTTCATACTTGGGGGCTAATGCTTATTTGCTCTCAAATACTACGATGACAAAAGTAATTCTCAAGCTCTTCGTGTTGCTGAAATCGACGAAGGTAGAAATCAAGAAAAGCATCAAGTGTTGATGGTTGACAAAGACCACTAGTTTCAAAAAGGGCAAAGGGAAAGAAAGGGAACTTCAAGAAGAACGGCAAGCAAGTTGCTTCTCAAGTGAAGAAGCCCAAGTCTGGACCTAAGCCTGAGACTAAGTGCTTCCACTACAAAGGGACTGGTCACTAGAAGCGGAACTACCCCAAGTAATTGGCGGATAAGAAGGATGGCAAAGTGAACATAGGTATATTTGATATACATGTTATTGATGTGTACTTTACTAGTGTTTATAGCAACCCCTCAGTATTTGATACTAGTTCAGTTGCTAAGAATAGTAACTCGAAACAGGAGTTGCAGAATGAACAAAGACTAGTTAAGGGTGAAGTGACGATGTGTGTTGGAAGTGGTTCCAAGATTGATATGATCATCATCGCACACTCCCTATACTTTCGGGATTAGTGTTGAACCTAAATAAGTGTTATTTGGTGTTTGCATTGAGCATGAATATGATTTGATCATGTTTATTGCAATACGGTTATTCATTTAAGTAAGAGAATAAATTGTTATTTTGTTTACATATATGGTTACACACCCAATGAAAATGGTTCGTTGGATCTCGATCGTAGTAATACACATATTCATAATATTGAAACCAAAAGATGCAAAGTTAATAATGATAGTGCAACTTATTTGTGGCACTGCCGTTTAGGTCATATTGGTGTAAAGCGCATGAAGAAACTCCATGCTGATGGACTTTTGGAATCACTTGATTATGAATCAGTTGATGCTTGCGAACCATTCCTCATGGGCAAGATGACTAAGACTCCGTTCTCCGGAACAATGCACCAAGCAACATATTTGTTGGAAATCATGCATACTGATGTATGTGGTCCGATGAATATTGAAGCTCGCGGCAGGTATCATTATTTTCTGATCTTCACAGATGATTTGAGCAGATATGAGTATATCTACTTGATGAAACACAAGTCTAAAACATTTGAAAAGTTCAAAGAATTTCAGAGTGAAGTGGAGAATCATCGTAACAAAATAAAAGTTTCTACGATATGATCGCAGAAGTAAAATATTTGAGTTACGAGTTTGGCCTTCATTTAAAACAATGTGAAATAGTTTCACTACTCACGCCACCTGGAACACCACAGTGTAATGGTGTGTCAGAACGTCATAACCGTACTTTATTAGATATGGTGCGATCTATGACGTCTCTTACTGATTTACCGCTATCGTTTTGGGGTTATACATTAGAGACAGCTACATTCACATTAAATAGGGCACCATCTAAATCCGTTGAGACGACACCGTATGAACTATGGTTTGGCAAGAAACCTAAGCTGACATTTCTTAAAGTTTGAGGTTGCAATGCTTATGTAAAAAAGTTTCAACCTGATAAGCTCAAACCTAAATCGGAGAAGTGCGTCTTCATAGGATACCCAAAAGAAAATGTTGGGTACACCTTCTATCACAGAACCGAAGGCAAGATATTCGTTGCTGAGAATGGATCCTTTCTAGAGAAGGAGTTTCTCTCGAAAGAAGTGAGTGGGAGGAAAGTAGAACTTGATGAGGTAACTGTACCTGCTCCCTTATTGGAAAGTAGTTCATCACAGAAATCTGTTCCTGTGATTACTACACCAATTAGTGAGGAAGCTAATGATGATGATCATGTAACTTCAGATCAAGTTACTACCGAACCTCGTAGGTAAACCAAAGTGAGATCCGCACCAGAGTGGTACGGTAATCCTGTTCTGGGGGTCATGTTACTTGACCATGACGAGCCTACAAACTATGAGGAAGCGAAGATGAACCCAGATTCCGCGAAATGGCTTGAGGCCATGAAATCTGAGATGAGATCCATGTATGAGAACAAAGTATGGACTTTGATTGACTTGCCCATTGATCGGCAAGCCATTGATATTAAATGGATCTTCAAGAGGAAGACGGACGCTGATAGTAGTGTCACTATCTACAAAAGCTAGAATTGTCGCAATTTTTTTCTCGACAAGTTCAAGGTGTTGACTACGATGAGAGTTTCTCACTCGTATCTATGCTTAAGTCTGTCCGAATCATGTCAGCAATTGCCGCATTTTATGAAATCTGGCAAGTGGATAAACAAAACTGCATTCCTTAATAGATTTATTAAAGAAGAGTTGTATACGATGCAACAAGAAAGTTTTGTCAATCCTAAAGGTGCTAACAAAATATGCAAGCTCCAGCGATCCATCTTTGGACTGGTGCAAGCATCTCGGAGTTGGAATATACGCTTTGATAAGTTGATCAAAGCATATAGTTTTATACAGACTTGCAGTGATGCCTGTATTTACAAGAAAGTGAGTGGGAGCACTACAACATTTCTGATAAGTATATGTGAATAACATATTGTTGATCGGAGATAATGTAGAATTATTCTGCAAAGCATAAATGAGTGTTTGAAAGGAGTTTTTCAAAGAAAAACCTTGGTGAAGCTGCTTACATATTGAGCATCAAGATCTATAGAGATAGATCAAGACGCTTGATAAGTTTTTCAATGAGTACATACCTTGACAAGATTTTGAAGTAGTTCAAAATGGAACAGTCAAAGAAAGAGTTCTTGCCTGTGTTACAAGGTGTGAAGTTCAGTAAGACTCAAAACCCGACCACGGCAGAAGATAGAGAGAGAATGGAAGTCATTCCCTATGCCTTGGCCATAGGTTCTATAAAATATGCCATGCTGTGTACCAGGTCTATTGTATACCCTACACTGTTTTTGGCAAGGGAGTACAATAGTGATCTAGGAGTAGATCACTGGACAACGGTCAAATTATCCTTAGTGCAATAAGGATATGTTTCTCGATTATGGAGGTGACAAAAAGGTTCGTCGTAAAGGGTTACATCGATGCAAATTTTGACACCAGTTCAGATGACTCTAAATCTCAATCTGGGTACATATTGAAAGTGGGAGCAATTAGCTAGAATAGCTCCGTGCAGAGCATTGTTGACATAGAAATTTGCAAAATACTTACGGATCTGAATGTGGCAGACCCGTTGACTAAACTTCTCTCACAAGGAAAACATGATCACACCTTAGTACTCTTTGGATGTTAATCACATAGCGATGTGAACTAGATTATTGACTCTAGTAAACCCTTTGGGTGTTGGTCACATGACGATGTGAACTATGGGTGTTAATCACATGGTGATGTGAAATATTGGTGTTAAATCACATGGCGATGTGAACTAGATTATTGACTCTAGTGCAAGTGGGAGACTGAAGGAAATATGCCCTAGAGGCAATAATAAAGCTATTATTTATTTCCTTATATCATGATAAATGTTTATTATTCATGCTAAAATTGTATTAACCGGAAACATAATACTTGTGTGAATACATAGATAAACTAAACGTCACTAGTATGCCTCTACTTGACTAGCTCGTTAACGAAGATGGTTATGTTTACTAACCATAGACATGTGTTGTCATTTGATTAACGGGATCACATCATTAGGAGAATGATGTGATTGACATGACCCATTCCATTAGCTTAGCACCCGATCGTTTAGTATGTTGCTATTGCTTTCTTCATGACTTATACATGTCCCTGTGAGTATGAGATTATGCAACTCCCATTTGCCGGAGGAACACTTTGTGTGCTACCAAACGTCACAACGTAACTGGGTGATTATAAAGGTGCTCTACAAGTGTCTCCAAAGGTACATGTTGGGTTGGCGTATTTCGAGATTAGGATTTGTCACTCCGATTGTCGGAGAGGTATCTCTGGGCCCTCTCGGTAATGCACATCACTTAAGCCTTGCAAGCAATGCAACTAATGAGTTAGTTGCGAGATGATGTATTACGGAACGAGTAAAGAGACTTGCCGATAACAAGATTGAACTAGGTATTGAGATACCGACGATCGAATCTCGGGCAAGTAACATACCGACGACAAAGGGAACAACGTATGTTGTTGTGCGGTCTGACCGATAAAGATCTTCGTAGAATATGTAGGAGCCAATATGAGCATCTAGGTTCCGCTATTGGTTATTGACCGGAGACGTGTCTCGGTCATGTCTACATTGTTCTCGAACCCGTAGGGTCCGCACGCTTAACGTTACGATGACAGTTTCATTATGAGTTTATATATTTTGATGTACCGAAGGTTGTTCGGAGTCCCGAATATGATCACGGACATGACGAGGAGTCTCGAAATGGTCGAGACATAAAGATCGATATATTGGACGGCTATATTCGGACACCGGAAGTGTTTCGGATGATTTCGGAGAAAACCGGAGTGCCGGAAGGGTTACCGGAACCCCCCGGGGAAGTATTGGGCCTTAGTGGGCCTGAGGGGAGAGAGAGGGCAGCAGCCCAGGAGGTGGCACGCCCCCTCCCATGAGGAGTCCGAATTGGACTAAGGGAAGGGGGCGCGGCCCCTCTTTCCCTCTCCCTCTCCCTCTCTTTCCTTTCCCCTTCTCTCTTCCTAGTTGGACTAGGAAAAGGGAGTCCTACTCCTACTAGGAGGAGGACTCCCCCTCCTTGGCGCGCCCCAAGGGCCGGCCGGCCTCCCCCCTTGCTCCTTTATATACGGGGGCAGGGGGCACCTCTAGACACACAAGTTCATCTTCGTGATCGTTCTCTTAGCCGTGTGTGGTGCCCCCCTCCACCATAATCCTCGATAATATTGTAGCGGTGCTTAGGCGAAGCCCTGCGACGGTAGAACATCAAGATCGTCACCATGCCATCGTGCTGACGGAACTCTTCCCCGACACTTTGCTAGATCGGAGTCCGGGGATCGTCATCGAGCTGAACGTGTGCTAGAACTCAGAGGTGCCGTAGTTTCGGTGCTTGATCGGTCGGGCCGTGAAGACGTACGACTACATCAACCGCGTTGTGCTAACACTTCCGCTTCCGGTCTATGAGGGTACGTAGACAACACTCTCCCCTCTCGTTGCTATGCATCACCATGATCTTGCGTGTGCGTATGAATTTTTTTTGAAATTACTACGTTACCCAACAGGCACGCGGCGGTGTTGCCAACACCGGGAACACAAAGACTGGGACCTGCATGAGCTGTACGCCATGTCGAAGAAGTCGAAGAGGCCAATAGAGAAGAACTCGATGATGATTGCGGCGTCCATCGGCGCGGGGCCGATGTCACCAATGGTGGTCGGAGTAGACGAAGTGGTCGGGGTAGATGATGACGACGCTGGCGACGGGCTAGTGCTGGACGAAGACGAAGGAGGTGGACGGGCGGCGGCGGCTACATGGGTAGCGGCGGCGGCGACCAAAGAAGAGCGGC
Source organism: Triticum dicoccoides (assembly GCF_002162155.2). Lineage (NCBI taxonomy): Eukaryota > Viridiplantae > Streptophyta > Magnoliopsida > Poales > Poaceae > Triticum > Triticum dicoccoides. The sequence continues at coordinate 594,313,792 of NC_041386.1, read as the reverse complement.
GACAGCGGCGTCTAGGTGAAGGAAATATGCCCTAGAGGCAATAATAAAGTTATTATTTATTTCCTTATATCATGATAAATGTTTATTATTCATGCTAGAATTGTATTAACCGGAAACATAATACATGTGTGAATACATAGACAAACAGTGTCACTAGTATGCCTCTACTTGACTAGCTCGTTGATCAAATATGGTTATGTTTCCTAACCATAGACATGAGTTGTCATTTCATTAACGGGATCACATCATTAGGAGAATGATGTGATTGACTTGACCCATTCTGTTAGCATAGCACTTGATCGTTTAGTTTTTTGCTATTGCTTTCTTCATGACTTATACATGTTCCCATGACTATGAGATTATGCAACTCCCGTTTACCAGAGGAACACTTTGTGTGCTACCAAACGTCACAACGTAACTGGGTGATTATAAAGGTGCTCTACAGGTGTCTCCGAAGGTACTTGTTGGGTTGGCGTATTTTGAGATTAGGATTTGTCACTCCGATTGTCGGAGAGGTATCTCTGGTCCCTCTCGGTAATGCACATCACTTAAGCCTTGCAAGCATTGCAACTAGTGAGTTAGTTGCGGGATGATGTATTACGGAACAAGTAAAGAGACTTGCCGGTAACGAGATTGAACTAGGTATTGAAATACCGACGATCGAATCTCGGGCAAGTGACATACCGATGACAAAGGGAACAACGTATGTTGTTATGCGGTCTGACCGATAAAGATCTTCGTAGAATATGTGGGAGCCAATATGAGCATTCAGGTTCCGCTATTGGTTATTGACCTGAGACATGTCTCGGTCAGGTCTACATAGTTCTTGAACCCGTAGGGTCCGCACGCTTAAAGTTTCGGTGACGATAGTATTATGAGTTTATGTGATTTGATGTACCGAAGGTAGTTCGGAGTCCCGGATGAGATCGGGGACATGACGAGGAGTCTCGAAATGGTCGAGACGTAAAGATCGATATATTAGACGACTATATTCGGACATCGGAAAGGTTCTGAGTGATTCGGGTATTTTTGGGGGTACCGGGGAGTTACGGGAATAGGAGGAAGAAGTAATGGGCCTCATGGGCCAAGTGGTGGACGAGAGGAGGCAGGGTGCGCGCCCCCCTAGCCCAAACCGAATTAGACTAGGGGGCCGGCCCCCCTTTCCTCCTTCTCCTTCCTTCTCCTTCTCCTCCTTCCTTTCCTCCTCCTAGTAGGAGTAGGAAAGGGGAGTCCTACTCCTACTAGGAGGAGGACTCCTCCTCCTGGCGCGCCCATAGAGGGCCGGCCGGCCTCCCCCCTTGCTCCTTTATATACAGGGGCAGGGGGCACCTCTAGACACACAAGTTGATCAGTTGATCTCTCCCAGCCGTGTGCGGTGCCCCCCTCCACCATATTCCACCTCGGTCATATCGTAGCGGTGCTTAGGCGAAGCCCTATGCCGGTAGCAACATCATCACCGTCACCACGCCGTCATGCTGACGAAACTCTCCCATGAAGCTCTGCTGGATCGGAGTTTGCGGGACGTCATCGAGTTGAACGTGTGCTGAACTCGGAGGTGCCGTGCGTTCGGTACTTGGATCGGTCGGATCGTGAAGACGTACGACTACATCAACCGCGTTGTGTGCTAATGCTTCCGCTTTCGGTCTACGAGGGTACGTGGACAACACTCTCCCCTCTCATTGCTATGCATCACCATGATCTTGTGTGTGCGTAGGAAACTTTTTGAAATTACTACGTTCCCCAACAGTGGTATCAGAGCCTAGGTTTTATGCGTTGATGTTATGCACGAGTAGAACACAAGTGAGTTGTGGGCGATATAAGTCATACTGCTTACCAGCATGTCATATTTTGGTTCGGCGGTATTGTTGGATGAAGCGGCCCGGACCAACATTACGCGTACGTTTACGCGAGACTGGTTCTACCGACGTGCTTTGCACACAGGTGGCTGGCGGGTGTCAGTTTCTCCAACTTTAGTTGAACCAAGTGTGGCTACGCCCGGTCCTTGCGAAGGTTAAAACAGCACCAACTTGACAAACTATTGTTGTGGTTTTGATGCGTAGGTAAGAACGGTTCTTGCTAAGCCCGTAGCAGCCACGTAAAACTTGCAACAAACAAAGTAGAGGATGTCTAACTTGTTTTTGCAGGGCATGTTGTGATGTGATATGGTCAAGACATGATGCTAAATTTTATTGTATGAGATGATCATGTTTTGTAACCGAGTTATCGGCAACTGGCAGGAGCCATATGGTTGTCGCTTTATTGTATGCAATACAATTGCGCTGTAATGCTTTACTTTATCACTAAGCGGTAGCGATAGTCGTGGAAGCATAAGATTGGCGAGACGACAAGATGCTACGATGGAGATCAAGGTGTCGCGCCGGTGACGATGGTGATCATGACGGTATTTCGGAGATGGAGATCACAAGTACAAGATGATGATGGTCATATTATATCACTTATATTGATTGCATGTGATGTTTATCTTTTATGCATCTTATCTTTCTTTGATTGACGGTAGCATTATAAGATGATCCCTCACTAAATTATCAAAGTATAAGTGTTCCCCCTGAGTATGCACCGTTGCGAAAATTCTTCGTGCTGAGACACCACGTGATGATCGGGTGTGATAGGCTCTACGTTCAAATACAACGGGTGCAAAACAGTTGCACACTCAGAATACTCAGGTTAAAATTGACGAGCCTAGCATATAACAGATATGGCCTCGGAACACGGAGACCGAAAGGTCGAGCGTGAATCATATAGTAGATATGATCAACATAGTGATGTTCACCGTTGAAACTACTCCATCTCACGTGATGATCGGACATGGTTTAGTTGATATGGATCACGTGATCACTTAGAGGATTAGAGGGATGTCTATCTAAGTGGGAGTTCTTAAGTAATATGATTAATTGAACTTAAATTTATCATGAATTTAGTACTGGTAGTATTTGCATATCTATGTTGTAGATCAATAGCTCGCGTTATTGCTTCCCTATGTTTTATATGTGTTCCTAGAGAAAACTAAGTTGAAAGATGATAGTAGCAATGATGCGGACTGGGTCCGTGATCTGAGGTTTATCCTCATTGCTGCACAGAAGAATTATGTCCTTGATGCATCGCTAGGTGACTGACCTATTGCAGGAGCAGATGCAGACGTTATGAACGTTTGGCTAGCTCAATATGATGACTACTTGATAGTTTAGTGCACCATGCTTAACAGCTTAGAATCGGGATTTCAAAGACGTTTTGAACGTCATGGACCATATGAGATGTTCCAGGAGTTGAAATTAATATTTCAAGCAAATACCCGAGTTGAGAGATATGAAGTCTCCAACAAGTTCTATAGCTAAAAGATGGAGGAGAATAGCTCAAGCAGTAAGCATGTGCTCAGATTGTCTGGGTACTACAATCGCTTGAATCAAGTGGGAGTTAATCTTCCAGATAAAATACTGATTGACAGAATTCTCTAGTCACCATCACCAAGTTAGTAGAACTTAGTGATGAACTATAATATGCAAGGGATGACGAAAACAATTCCCAAGCTCTTCGCGATGCAAAAATCGGCGAAGGTGGAAATCAAGAAAAACATCAAGTGTTGATGGTTGACAAGACCACTAGTTTCAAGAGAAAGGGCAAAGGGAAGAAGGGGAACTTCAAGAAGAACAACAAACGAGTTGCTGCTCTAATGAAGAAACCCAAGTCTGGACCTAAGCCTGAGACTAAGTGCTTCTACTGCAAAGGGACTGGTCACTAGAAGCGGAACTACCCCAAGTGTTTGGTGGATAAGAAGGATGGCAAAGTGAACAAAGCTTTATTTGATATACATGTTATTGATGTGTACTTTACTAGTGTTTATAGCAACCCCTCGGTATTTGATACTGGTTCAGTTGCTAAGAGTAGTAACTCGAAATGGGAGTTGCAAAATAAACAGAGACTAGTTAAGGGTGAAGTGACGATGTGTGTTGGAAGTGGTTCCAAGATTGATATGATCATCATCGCACACTCCCTATACTTTCGGGATTAGTGTTGAACCTAAATAAATGTTATTTGGTGTTTGCATTGAGCATAAATATGATTGGATCATGTTTATTGCAATACGGTTATTCATGGAAGTTAGCGAATAATTGTTGTTCTGTTTACATGAATAAAACCTTCTATGGTCATACACCCAATGAAAATGGTTTGTTGGATGTCGATCGTGGTGATACACATTTTCATAATATTGAAGCCAAAAGATGCAAAGTTAATAATGATAGTGCAACTTATTTGTGGCACTGCCGTTTAGGTCGTATTGGTGTAAAGCGCATGAAGCAAATCCATGCTGATGGGCTTTTGGAATCACTTGATTATGAATCAGTTGATGCTTGCGAACCATGCCTCATGGGCAAGATAACTAAGACTCCGTTCTCCGGAACAATGGAGCGAGCAACAGATTTGTTGAAAATCATACATACTGATGTGTGTGGTCCGATGAATATTGAGGCTCGCGGCAGGTATCATTATTTTCTGATCTTCACAGATGATTTGAGCAGATATGAGTATATCTACTTGATGAAACACAAGTGTGAAATATTTGAAAAGTTCAAAGAATTTCAGAGTGAAGTGGAGAACCATCGTAACAAAAATAAAAGTTTCTACGATATGATCACAGAAGTAAAATATTTGAGTTACGAGTTTGGCCTTCAGTTAAAACAATGTGAAATAGTTTCACTACTCACGCCACCTGGAACACCACAGTGTAATGGTATGTCCAAACGTCGTAACCGTGCTTTATTAGATATGGTGCGATCTATGATGTCTCTTACCGATTACCACTATCGTTTTGGGGTTATGCATTAGAGACGGGTATATTCATGTTAAATAGGGCATCATCTAAATCTGTTGAGACGACACCGTATGAACTGTGGTTTGGCGAGAAACCTAAGCTGTCATTTCTTAAAGTTTGGGACTGCGATGATTATGTGAAAAAGTTTCAACCCAAATCGAAGAAGTAAATCTTCATAGGATACCCAAAAGAAAATATTGGGTACACCTTCTATCACAGATCCGAAGGCAAGATATTCATTGCTGAGAATGGATCCTTTCTAGAGAAGGAGTTTCTCTTGAAAGAAGTGAGTGGGAGGAAAGTAGAACTTGATGAGGTAACTGGACCTGCTCTCTTATTGGAAAGTAGTTCATCACAGAAATCTGTTCCTGTGACTACTACACCAATTAGTGAGGAAGCTAATGATGATGATCATGTAACTTCAGATCAAGTTACTACCGAACCTCGTAGGTAAACCAGAGTGAGATCCGCATCAGAGTGGTACGGTAATCCTGTTCTGGAGGTCATGTTACTTGACCATGACGAACCTACGAACTATGAGGAAGCGATGATGAGCCCAGATTCCGCGAAATGGCTTGAGGCCATGGAATCTGAGATGAGATCCATGTATAAGAACAAAGTATGGACTTTGATTGACTTGCCGAAAGATCGGCGAGCCATTGAGATTAAATGGATCTTCAAGAGGAAGACAGACGCTGATAATAGTGTTACTATCTACAAAGCTAGAATTGTCGCAAAAGGTTTTCGACAAGTTCAAGGTGTTGACCACGATGAGAATTTCTCACTAATATCTATGCTTAAGTCTATCCGAATCATGTTAGCTATTGCAGCATTTTATGAAATCTGGCAAATGGATAAACAAAACTGCATTCCTTAATAGGATTTATTAAAGAGAGTTGTATATGATGCAACCAAAAGGTTTTGTCGATCCTAAAGATACTAACAAAATATGCAAGCTCCAGCGATCCAACTATGGACTGGTGCAAGCATCTCGGAGTTGGAATATACGCTTTGATAAGTTGATCAAAGCATATAGTTTTATACAGACTTGTGGTGAAGCCTGTATTTACAAGAAAGTGAGTGGGAGCACTACAACATTTCTGGTAAGTATATGTATGACATATTGTTGATCGGAGATGATGTAGAATTATTCTGCAAAGCATAAAGGAATGTTTGAAAGGAGTTTTTTCAAAGAAAGACCTCGGTGAAGCTGCTTACATATTGAGCATCAAGATCTATAGAGATAGATCAAGACGCTTGATAAGTTTTTCAATGAGTACATACCTTGACAAGATTTTGAAGTAGTTCAAAATGGAACAATCAAAGAAGGAGTTCTTGCCTGTGTTACAAGGTGCGAAGTTGAGTAAAGACTCAAAACCCGACCACGACAGAAGATAGAGAGAGAATGAAAGTCATTCCCTATGCCTCAGCCATAGGTTCTATAAAGTATGCCATGCTGTGTACCAGACCTATTGTATACCATGCCCTGAGTTTGGCAAAGGAGTACAATAGTGATCTAGGAGTAGATCACTGGACATTGGTCAAAATTATCCTTAGTGGAATAAGGATATGTTTCTCGATTATGGATGTGACAAAAGGTTCGTCGTAAAGGGTTACGTCGATGCAAGTTTTGACACTGATTCAGATGACTCAAAGTCTCAATCTAGATACATATTGAAAGTGGGAGCAATTAGCTAGAGTAGCTCCGTGCAGAGCATTGTTGACATAGAAATTTGCAAAATACATACGGATCTGAATGTGACAGACCCGTTGACTAAAATTCTCTCACAAGCAAAACATGATCACACCTTAGTACTCTTTGGGTGTTAAATCACATAGCGACGTGAACTAGATTATTGACTCTAGTAAACCCTTTGGGTGTTGGTCACATGTCGATGTGAACTATGAGTGTTAATCACATGGTGATGTGAACTATTGGTATTAAATCACATGGCGATGTGAACTAGATTATTGACTCTAGTGCAAGTGGGAGACTGAAGGAAATATGCCCTAGAGGCAATAATAAAGTTATTATTTATTTCCGTATATCATGATAAATGTTTATTATTCATGCTAGAATTGTATTAACCGGAAACATAATACACGTGTGAATACATAGACAAACAGAGTGTCACTGGTATGCCTCTACTTGACTAGCTCGTTGATCAAAGATGGTTATGTTTCCTAACCATAGACATGAGTTGTCATTTCATTAACGAGATCACATCATTAGGAGAATGATGTGATTGACTTGACCCATTCCGTTAGCATATCACTTGATCGTTTAGTTTGTTGCTATTGCTTTCTTCATGACTTATACATGTTCCCATGACTATGAGATTATGCAACTCCCGTTTACCAGAGGAACACTTTGTGTGCTACCAAACGTCACAATGTAACTGGGTGATTATAAAGGTGCTCTACAGGTGTCTCCGAAGGTACTTGTTGGGTTGGCGTATTTCGAGATTAGGATTTATCACTCCGATTGTCGGAGAGGTATCTCTGGGCCCTCTCGGTAATGCACATCACTTAAGCCTTGCAAGCATTGCAACTAATGAGTTAGTTGCGGGATGATGTATTACGGAACGAGTAAAGAGACTTGCCGGTAACGAGATTGAACTAGGTATTGAGATACCGACGATCGAATCTCGGGCAAGTAACATACCGATGACAAAGGGAACAACGTATGTTGTTATGCAGTCTGACCGATAAAGATCTTCGTAGAATATGTGGGAGCCAATATGAGCATCCAGGTTCTGCTATTGGTTATTGACCGGAGACATGTCTCGGTCATGTCTACATAGTTCTCGAACCCATAGGGTCCGCACGCTTAAAGTTTCGGTGACGATAGTATTATGAGTTTATGTGATTTGATGTACCGAAGGTAGTTCGGAGTCCCGGATGAGATCGGGGACATGACGAGGAGTCTCGAAATGGTCGAGACGTAAAGATCGATATATTGGACGACTATATTCGGACATTGGAAAGGTTCCGAGTGATTCGAGTATTTTCGGGGGTACCGGGGAGTTACAGGAATAGGAGGAAGAAGTAATGGGACTCATGGGCCAAGTGGTGGAAGAGAGGAGGCTGGGCGCGCGGCCCCCTAGCCCAAACCGAATTAGACTAGGGGGTCGGCCCCCCTTTCCTCCTTTTCCTCCTTCTCCTTCCTTCTCCTTCTCCTCCTTCCTTTCCTCCTCCTAGTAGGAGTAGGAAAGGGGAGTCCTACTCCTACTAGGAGGAGGACTCCTCCTCCTGGCGCGCCCATAGAGGGCCGGCCGGCCTCCCCCTTGCTCCTGTTGGGAACGTTGCAGAAAACAAAAATTTTCCTACGGTTTCACCAAGATCCATCTAGGAGTTCATCTAGCAACGAGTGATTGGATTGCATCTACATACCTTTGTAGATCACGTGCGGAAGCATTCAAAGAACGGGGATGAGGAAGGCGTACTCGACGTGATCCAAATCACCGGAGATCCTAGCGCCGAACGGACGGCACCTCCACGTTCAACACACGTACGGTTAGCGTAACGTCTCCTTCTTCTTGATCCAGCAAGGGGGAAGGAGAGGTTGAGGGAGATGGCTCCAGCAGCAGCACGACGGCGTGGTGTCGATGGAGCTGCAGTACTCCGGCAGGGCTTCGCCAAGCACTATGGAGGAGGAGGATGTGTTGGAGAAGGAGAGGGAGGCACCAAAGATCAAGGTAAGAAGTCCTCCATCTCCCCACTATATATAGGAGGGCCAAGGGGGGGGGGGGCGCCGGCCCTAGGAGATCTAATCTCCTAGGGGGGTGCGGCCAAGGGGAGGAATCCCTCCTCCCCAAGGCACCTAGGGGTGCCTTGCCCTTTTGGGACTCTTCCCTCCTTGAAACCCTAGGTGCATGGACCTCTTGGGGCTGGTGCCCTTGGCCCATGTAGGCCAAGGCGCACCCCCTACAGCCCATGTGCCCCCCCGGGACAGGTGGCCCCACCCGGTGGAGCCCCGGGACCCTTCCGGTGGTCCCGGTACATACCGGTGACCCCGAAACTTGTCCCGATGCCCGAAATAGCACTTCCTATATATAATTCTTTACCTCCGGACCATTCCGGAACTCCTCGTGACGTCCGGGATCTCATCCGGGACTCCGAACAACATTCGGGTTACTGCATATACATATCCCTACAACCCTAGCGTCATCGAACCTTAAGTGTGTAGACCCTACGGGTTCGGGAGACATGTAGACATGACCGAGATCGCTCTCCGGTCAATAACCAACAGCGGGATCTGGATATCCATGTTGGCTCCCACATGCTCCTCGATGATCTCATCGGATGAACCACGATGTCGAGGATTCAAGCAACCCCGTATACAATTCCCTTTGTCAATCGGTATGTTACTTGCCCGAGATTCGATCGTCGGTATCCCAATACCTCGTTCAATCTCGTTACCGGCAAGTCACTTTACTCGTACAGTAATGCATGATCCCGTGACCAGACACTTGGTCACTTTGAGCTCATTATGATGATGCATTACCGAGTGGGCCCAGTGATACCTCTCCGTCATACGGAGTGACAAATCCCAGTCTTGATCTGTGTCAACCCAATAGACACTTTCGGAGATACCCGTAGTATACCTTTATAGTCACCCAGTTACGTTGTGACGTTTGGCACACCCAAAGCACTCCTATGTTATCCAGGAGTTACACGATCTCATGGTCTAAGGAAAAGATACTTGACATTGGAAAACTCTAGCAAACAAACTATACGATCTTATGCTATGTTTAGGATTGGGTCTTGTCCATCACATCATTCTCCTAATGATGTGATCTCGTTATCAATGATATCTAATGTCCATAGTCAGGAAACCATGACTATCTGTTGATCAACGAGCTAGTCAACTAGAGGCTTACTAGGGACATGTTGGTGTCTATTATTCACACATGTATTACGATTTCCTGATAACACAATTATAGCATGAATAAAGACAATTATCATGAACAAGGAAATATAATAATAATGCTTTTATTATTGCCTCTAGGGCATATTTCCAACAGTCTCCCACTTGCACTAGAGTCAATAATCTAGTTATATTATGATGAATCGAACACCCATGGAATTCTGGTGTTGATCATGTTTTGCTCTAGGGAGAGGTTTAGTCAACGGATCTGCTACATTCAGGTCCGTATGTACTTTACAAATATCTATGTCTCCATTTTGAACATTTTCACGAATGGAGTTGAAGCGACGCTTGATGTGCCTTGTCTTCTTGTGAAACCTGGGCTCCTTGGCAAGAGCAATAGCTCCAGTGTTGTCACAGAAGAGCTTGATCGGCCCCGACGCATTGGGTATGACTCCTAGGTCGGTGATGAACTCCTTCACCCAAACTGCTTCATGCGCTGCCTCTGAGGCTGCCATGTACTCCGTTTCACATGTAGATCCCGCCACAATGCTCTGCTTGCAACTGCACCAGCTTACTGCCCCACCATTCAAAATATACACGTATCCGGTTTGTGACTTAGAGTCATCCAGATCTGTGTCGAAGCTAGCGTCGACGTAACCCTTTACGATGAGCTCTTCGTCACCTCCATAGACGAGAAACATTTCCTTAGTCCTTTTCAGGTACTTCAGGATATTCTTGACCGCTGTCCAGTGTTCCTTGCCGGGATTACTTTGGTACCTTCCTACCAAACTTACGGCAAGGTTTACATCAGGTCTGGTACACAGCATGGCATACATAATAGAACCTATGGCTGAGGCATAGGGGATGACACTCATCTCTTCTATATCTTCCGCCGTGGTCGGACATTGAGCTGAGCTCAATTTCACACCTTGCAACACATGCAAGAACCCCTTCTTAGACTTATCCATATTGAACTTCTTCAATATCTTATCAAGGTATGTGCTTTGTGAAAGACCTATGAGGCATCTTGATCTATCTCTGTAGATCTTGATGCCTAATATATAAGCAGCTTCTCCAAGGTCCTTCATTGAAAAACTCTTATTCAAGTAGGCCTTAATGCTGTCCAAGAGTTCTATATCATTTCCCATCAAAAGTATGTCATCTACATATAATATGAGAAATGCTATAGAGCTCCCACTCACTTTCTTGTAAACGCAGGCTTCTCCATAAGTCTGTGTAAACCCAAACGCTTTGATCATCTCATCAAAGCGAATGTTCCAACTCCGAGATGCTTGCACCAGCCCATAAATCGAGCGTTGGAGCTTGCACACCTTGTCAGCATACTTAGGATCGACAAAACCTTCCGGCTGCATCATATACAATTCTTCCTTAAGGAAACCATTAAGGAATGCCGTTTTGACGTCCATTTGCCATATTTCATAATCATAGAATGCGACAATTGCTAACATGATTCGGACGGACTTTAGCTTCGCTACCGGTGAGAAAGTCTCATCATAGTCAACCCCTTGAACTTGTCGATAACCCTTAGCGACAAGCCGAGCTTTATAGATGGTCACATTACCATCCGCGTCTGTCTTCTTCTTAAAGATCCATTTATTTTCTATGGCTCGCCGCTCTACGGGCAAGTCAGTCAAAGTCCATACTTCGTTTTCATACATGGATCCTATCTCGGATTTCATGGCTTCTAGCCATTTGTCGGAAGCCGGGCCCGCCATCGCTTCTTCATAGTTCGAAGGTTCACCGTTGTCTAACAACATGATTTCCAAGACAGGGTTGCCGTACCACTCTGGTGCGGAACGTGTCCTTGTGGACCTTCGAATTTCAGTAGGAGCTTGATCAGAAGCATCTTGATCATCATCATTAACTTCCTCTCTAGTCGGTGCAGGAACCTCAGGAACATTTTCTTGAGTTGCGCCATTTTCTGGTTCAAGAGGTAATACTTCATCAAGTTCTACTTTCCTCCCACTTACTTCTTTCGAGAGAAACTCTTTCTCTAGAAAGGACCCATTCTTGGCAACAAAGATCTTGCCTTCGGATCTGAGGTAGAAGGTATACCCAATAGTTTCTTTAGGGTATCCTATGAAGACGCATTTTTCCGACTTGGGTTCGAGCTTTTCAGGTTGAAGTTTCCTGACATAAGCATCGCATCCCCAAACTTTTAGAAACGACAGCTTAGGTTTCTTCCCAAACCATAATTCAAACGGTGTCGTCTCAATGGATTTCGACGGAGCCCTATTTAAAGTGAATGCGGCAGTCTCTAAAGCATACCCCCAAAAAGATAGTGGTAAATCGGCAAGAGACATCATAGACCGCACCATATCTAATAGAGTGCGATTACGACGTTCGGACACACCATTACGCTGAGGTGTTCTAGGCGGCGTGAGCTGTGAAACTATTCCACATTTTCTTAAGTGTGTGCCAAACTCATGACTCAAGTATTCTCCTCCACGATCTGATCGTAGAAACTTGATTTTCTGTCATGTTGATTCTCAACCTCACTCTGAAATTCCTTGAACTTTTCAAAGGTCTCAGACTTGTGTTTCATTAAGTAGACATACCCATATCTACTCAAGTCATCAGTGAGGGTGAGAACATAACGATAGCCACCGCGAGCCTCAACACTCATTGGACCGCACACATCAGTATGTATGATTTCCAATAAGTTGGTTGCTCGCTCCATTGTTCCTGAGAACGGAGTCTTGGTTAGTTTACCCATGAGGCATGGTTTGCACGTGTCAAATGATTCGTAATCAAGAGACTCTAAAAGTCCATCAGCATGGAGCTTCTTCATGCGTTTGACACCTATGTGACCAAGGCGGCAGTGCCACAAGTATGTGGGACTATCATTATCAATCTTACATCTTTTGGTACTCACACTATGAATATTTGTAGCATTACGTTCGAGATTCATTAAGAATAAACCATTTACCATTGGAGCATGACCATAAAACATATCTCTCATATAAATAGAACAACCATTATTCTTGGATTTAAATGAGTAGCCATCTCGTATTAAACGAGATCCTGATACAATGTTCATGCTCAAACTTGGCACTAAATAACAATTATTGAGGTTCAAAACTAATCCCGTAGGTAAATGTAGAGGTAGCGTGCCGACGGCGATCACATCGACCTTGGAACCATTCCCGACGCGCATCGTCACCTCGTCCTTCGCCAGTCTCCGCTTATTCCGCAGCTCCTGCTTTGAGTTACAAATGTGAGCAACTGCACCGGTATCAAATACCCAGGAGCTACTACGAGTACTGGTAAGGTACACATCAATTACATGTATATCACATATACCTTTCGTTTTGCCGGCCTTCTTGTCCGCTAAGTATTTGGGGCAGTTCCGCTTCCAGTGACCACTTTCCTTGCAATAAAAGCACTGAGTCTCGGGCTTAGGTCCATTCTTTGGCTTCTTCCCGGCAGCTTGCTTGCCGGGCGCGGCAACTCCCTTGCCGTCTTTCTTGAAGGTTTTCTTACCCTTGCCTTTCTTGAACTTAGTGGTTTTATTCACCATCAACACTTGATGTTCCTTTTTGACTTCTACCTCTGCTGATTTCAGCATTGCAAATACTTCATGAATGGTCTTTTCCATCCCCTGCATATTGAAGTTCATCACAAAGCTCTTGTAGCTCGGTGGAAGCGACTGAAGGATTCTGTCAATGACCGCGTCATCCGGGAGATTAACTCCCAGCTGAGTCAAGCGGTTATGCAACCCAGACATAGTGAGTATGTGCTCACTGACAGAACTATTTTCCTCCATCTTACAGCTGAAGAATTTGTCGGAGACTTCATATCTCTCGACCCAGGCATGAGCTTGGAAAACCATTTTCAGCTCTTCGAACATCTCATATGCTCCGTGTCTCTCAAAACGCTTTTGGAGTCCCGGCTCTAAACTATAAAGCATGCCGCACTGAACGAGGGAGTAGTCATTGGTACGTGCCTGCCAAGCGTTCATAACGTCTTGTTCTGTAGGGAGAACAGGTGCATCACCTAGCGGTGCTTGTAGGACATAATCTTTCTTGGCAGCTATGAGGATAATCCTCAGGTTCCGGACCCAGTCCGTGTAGTTGTTGCCATCGTCTTTCAGCTTGGTTTTCTCTAGGAACGCGTTGAAGTTGAGGACTACGTTGGCCATTTGATCTACAAGACATATTGTAAAATATTTAGACTAAGTTCATGATAATTAAGTTCATCTAATCAAATTATTCAATGAACTCCCACTTAGATAGACATCCCTCTTCTAGTCATCTAAGTATAACATGATCCGAGTTAACTAGGCCGTGTCCGATCATCACGTGAGACGGACTAGTCAACGTCGGTGAACATCTTCATGTTGATCGTATCTTCTATACGACTCATGCTCGACCTTTCGGTCTTCTGTGTTCCGAGGCCATGTCTGTACATGCTAGGCTCGTCAAGTCAACCTAAGTGTTTTGCATGTGTAAATCTGTCTTACACCCGTTGTATGTGAACGTTAGAATCTATCACACCCGATCATCACGTGGTGCTTTGAAACAACGAACTGTCGCAACGGTGCACAGTTAGGGGGAACACTTTCTTGAAATTATTATGAGGGATCATCTTATTTACTACCGTCGTTCTAAGTAAACAAGATGCAAAAACATGATAAACATCACATGCAATCAAATAATAATAGTGACATGATATGGCCAATATCACATAGCTCCTTTGATCTCCATCTTGGGGCTCCATGATCATCTTGTCACCGGCATGACACCATGATCTCCATCATCATGATCTCCATCATCGTGTCTCCATGAAGTTGCTCGCCAACTATTACTTCTACTACTATGGCTAACGCGTTTAGCAATAAAGTAAAGTAATTTACATGGCGTTTCTCAATGACACGCAGGTCATACAAAAAATATAGACAACTCCTATGGCTCCTGCCGGTTGTCATACTCATCAACATGCAAGTCGTGATTCCTATTACAATAGCATGAACATCTCATACATAGATCATTCATCATTCATCACAACTTTGGCCATATCATATCACAAAGCACTTGCTGCAAAAATAAGTTAGACGTCCTCTAATTGTTGTTGCAAGTTTTACGTGGCTGAAGTAGGGTTCTAGCAAGAACGTTTTCTTACCTACGTGAAAGCCACAACGTGATTTGTCAACTTCTATTTACCCTTCATAAGGACCTTTTTCATCGAATCCGCTCCAACTAAAGTAGGAGAGACAGACACCCGCCAGCCACCTTATGCAACTTGTGCATGTTAGTCGGTGGAACCGGTCTCACGTAAGCGTACGTGTAAAGTTGGTCCGGGCCGCTTCATCCCACAATACCGTTGAAGCAAGATAAGACTAGTAGCGGCAAGAAAGTTGACAACATCAACGCCCACAACAAATTGTGTTCTACTCGTGCAAGAGAACTACGCATAGACCTAGCTCATGATGCCACTGTTGGGGAACGTTGCAGAAAACAAAAATTTTCCTACGGTTTCACCAAGATCCATCTAGGAGTTCATCTAGCAACGAGTGATTGGATTGCATCTACATACCTTTGTAGATCACGCGCGGAAGCGTTCAAAGAACGGGGATGAGGAAGGCGTACTCGACGTGATCCAAATCACCGGAGATCCTAGCGCCAAACGGACGGCACCTCCGCGTTCAACACACATACGGTTAGCGTAACGTGTCCTTCTTCTTGATCCAGCAAGGGGGAAGGAGAGGTTGAGGGAGATGGCTCCAGCAGCAGCACGACGGCGTGGTGTTGATGGAGCTGCAGTACTCCGGCAGGGCTTCGCCAAGCACTATGGAGGAGGCGGATGTGTTGGAGAAGGAGAGGGAGGCACCAAAGATCAAGGTAAGAAGTCCTCCATCTCCCCACTATATATAGGAGGGCCAAAGGGGGGCACCGGCCCTAGGAGATCTAATCTCCTAAGGGGGGTGCGGCCAAGGGGAGGAATCCCTCCTCCCCAAGGCACCTAGGGGTGCCTTCCCCTTTTGGGACTCTTCCCTCCTTGAAACCCTAGGCGCATGGGCCTCTTGGGGCTGGTGCCCTTGGCCCATGTAGGCCAAGGCGCACCCCCTACAGCCCATGTGCCCCCCCGGGACAGGTGGCCCCACCCGGTGGACCCCCGGGACCCTTCCGGTGGTCCCGGTACAATACCGGTGACCCCGAAACTTGTCCCGATGCCCGAAATAGCACTTCCTATATATAATTCTTTACCTCCGGACCATTCCGGAACTCCTCGTGACGTCCGGGATCTCATCCGGGACTCCGAACAACATTCGGGTTACTGCATATACATATCCCTACAACCCTAGCGTCACCGAACCTTAAGTGTGTAGACCCTACGGGTTCGGGAGACATGTAGACATGACCGAGATCGCTCTTCGGTCAATAACCAACAGCGGGATCTGGATATCCATGTTGGCTCCCACATGCTCCTCGATGATCTCATCGAATGAACCACGATGTCGAGGATTCAAGCAACCCCGTATACAATTCCCTTTGTCAATCGGTATGTTACTTGCCCGAGATTCGATCGTCGGTATCCTAATACCTCGTTCAATCTCGTTACCGGCAAGTCACTTTACTCGTACCATAATGCATGATCCCGTGACCAGACACTTGGTCACTTTGAGCTCATTATGATGATGCATTACCGAGTGGGCCCAGTGATACCTCTCATCATACGGAGTGACAAATCCCAGTCTTGATCCGTGTTAACCCAACAGACACTTTCGGAGATACCCGTAGTATACCTTTATAGTCACCCAGTTATGTTGTGACGTTTGGCACACCCAAAGCACTCCTACGGTATCCGGGAGTTACACGATCTCATGGTCTAAGGAAAAGATACTTGACATTGGAAAACTCTAGCAAACGAACTATACGATCTTATGCTATGTTTAGGATTGGGTCTTGTCCATCACATCATTCTCCTAATGATGTGATCTCGTTAATAATGACATCCAATGTCCATAGTCAGGAAACCATGACTATCTATTGATCAACGAGCTAGTCAACTAGAGGCTTACTAGGGACATGTTGGTGTCTATTATTCACACATGTATTACGATTTCCCGATAACACAATTATAGCATGAATAAAGACAATTATCATGAACAAGGAAATATAATAATAATGCTTTTATTATTGCCTCTAGGGCATATTTCCAACAGCTCCTTTATATACAGGGGCAGGGGGGCACCTCTAGACACACAAGTTGATCAGTTGATCTCTCCCAGCTGTGTGCGGTGCCCCCCTCCACCATATTCCACCTCGGTCATACCGTAGCGGTGCTTAGGCGAAGCCCTGTGTCGGTAGCAACAACATCACCGTCACCACGCCGTCGTGCTGACGGAACTCTCCCGTGAAGCTCTGCTGGATCGGAGTTCACGGGACGTCATCGAGCTGAACGTGTGCTGAACTCGGAGGTGCCATGCGTTTGGTACTTGGATCGGTCGGATCGTGAATACGTACGACTACATCAACCACGTTGTGCTAACGCTTCCGCTTTCGGTCTACGAGGGTACGTGGACAACACTCTCCCCTCTCGTTGCTATGCATCACCATGATCTTGCGTGTGCGTAGGAATTTTTTTAAAATTACTACGTTCCCCAACACTAGGTTAGGAGCGCGGCGGCGGTGCTCGAAGTAGGCGAAGAACCCGACAGCATGACGGAGACCGGCGCGGACGGTGGCGTTCCCACACCAAGGGAGGCGGCGCGACGCATACCACGAGAAGTTAACGCGTGTGGACGAGGAAGTGAACCGTGGGCCGCCACGCTACGGCCCGAAGGGGCGACGCAACGGCAGCGGGCAGGCCGGGGTGACGGCGGGAAGACCTCGAGGCGGCGGCAGGGACCGCGGGCCGCGGCGCGACATCCCGAAGGGGCGGCGCAGCGGAGGAGCGCGGGTCGGTGCAACCGCGGGGACGGCCTCTGGACGGCGGTGTGGATCGCATGCCACGCTCGCTACGGCCCGACGGGGCGACGCAGTGGCGGCGAGAGGGTCGGTGCTGCCACGGGGGCGACCTGGAGCGGACGGCCTCTGGGCGGCGGTGGACCGCGGGCCGCGGTACTACGGTCCGAAGGGGCGACGCAGCGGTGACGCGGGTCGGTGCAGCTGGGAGAAGAACCACGGGGCGGCGGCGCTGCGGCCCGACGGGGCGATGCAGCGGCAGCCCATTGCTCGATCGGTAGAGGGGCACGTTAAACTCGAGACGGTCTTCATGGAGCCTGCGGAGGCGTGCGCAACCGACGGGCCAGGTCGGTCGCACGGTGTAGATGAGGCGGATCGCGGCGGTGGGCGGGTGATCAATCCGATCGCGCGCGAAGTCGGGGACGCCGCTCGGTGGAGGCGCGGTGGCGGCGGAGTCCGAGATGAAGCCGGGGCGGCGGGCGGCAGGACGGCTATGATTGGCCGCAACATGGTGCGAGGCCGCCGGGTCGGGGTGATGCAGGAGTCCCGGTCGGAGCAGGGCGGTACGACCGGCGCAGGGCGACGGGCGGACCACGCGCAGATGGCGGCTGGCCTAAGGGCCGCCTCGGCGCGCGTGGCAGCCGGGTCGGAGGTGAGGCCGGCTGGTCGCGCCGGGGTCGGAGTAGAGGCGCACGGGGTCGACGGCGACGGTGGGCGACGCAAACCGATCAAGAATAGATCGGAAAACTAAAAAGGAACCACGCGATCAAAATGACCGGCGAAAGACAGAAAACTCCAAAGCAAAGCTCAGAGAAAAGACTCTCTAGGGCAACGGGTCAACACGATCGGCGAACGAACTCTACGTACAGGCGGCGCGGCCCCCGGCGGCGGTCATGGAAGCCGACCGCCCCGGGGGCGGCGCGCGGGTGCGGAAGCGGCGACGGCTAGGGTTTAGGATCGACCTACGATAGATATCATGTTAGAAAGAAGAAAGAGATTTGGTGAAATAATTCGTTGTATTGCTTGAGTCTCGTGGGCATATATATAGGAGTACATAATCTACTTGAAGTACAAGGCAAGCCAGAATATTTCCTAGTCTAACCTATGTTTCCTATACAATCACGTTACTCAACAATTCACTTCATAGGATTTTTTTTCCATTAAGTCTAGACTAATATTTATTTTCCTATGAAATGTGGAAGATTGGAAGAATTTCTTCATAGAAATATGATTTTATTCATACAAACCAAAGGGCTTTAAAGAAATCTTTTTTACAAAAATCCAATCCTATGAAATTCCTGCAAAAATCCTCGAGGCCTTATACAGAAGAGGAAGGAGAGGACCCACTCGAAACCAGCACCTCACACGTGTCAGTGTACCATTGGACCCGAAAATTCAACCGAGACCAAATGAAAAATCAGTCAGACTGATTAAAAAAAGATTCACCGGGGCATGCATTTCCCTTGGTCTCTGTCTGTGAGTCTGAAGCACTCTGGAAGTCTGGAGTCGATTCAAAACCACGGCGAGTAGCTTCTTTGTCCGGTCAAGATCGCCGGCTCATCCACACATAAATAATACGTACACGCCACAAAGCGAGAGGAAGCATGGAGCAACAGCGACGGGAGCCGGCGCCGGAGACGGAGGTCACCCTGCGCGAGTTCACCGAGGCCGATGCGGAGGCGCTCTTCGCGTGGGCGTCGGACCCGCGCGTGGTGCTCTTCCAGCGCCGCGAGGCCTACGCGCGCGTCGACGAGGCCCGCCGCTACATCCTCGACCACGTCCTCCCGCATCCGTGGTACCGCGCCATCTGCGTCGGCACCGTGGTGGTGGGCTCCATCTCGGTCAAGCCCGCGGGGGAGGAGGGCTCGTCGTCGTCGAGGGCGTCCCTGGGCTACCGCGTCGCGCACGGCTTCTGGGGCCGCGGCATCGCGACGCGCGCGGTGCGGATGGCCGCGTCGGCGGCGTTCGCGGAGTGGCCGTGGCTGGCGCGGCTGGAGGCGGTGGCCGACGTGGAGAACCCGGCGTCGCAGCGCGTGCTGGAGAAGGCCGGGTTCGTGAGGGAGGGCGTGCTCCGGCGCTACCTCGTGCTCAAGGGCCGGCCCAGGGACATGGTCATGTTCAGCCTCTCGTCGTCTCGGACCGCGACGAGAGGGCCATGCCAAAATTTACAAGTGAAAGAACCATTTGAATTGAATAATGAGCAGGTATCGAAAAGCAAGACGATAAAACGTTGAACTCTCAATCGCCAAAGACTACAATCAAACTACACGAGCAGAGGCGGGCGGGGAGCGATGGACCCTGACGGCGACGCGCGGCATCAGCAGCGGCGGCGGCGACCGGAGGAGGAGGGCCCGGCGGTGTCGCTCCGGCCGCTGGGCCTGGCGGACGTGGACGACTTCATGGCGTGGGCGTCGGACGAGCGCGTGATGCGCCACCTGAAGCGCCCCCTGTGCGCGACGAGGGAGCAGGCCGTGGCGCAGATCAGGGACACCGTGCTCGGCCACCCGTGGTTCCGCGCCGTCTGCGTGGCGGGGCGCCCCGTGGGGCAGGTGTCCGTGTGGCCCTACCCGGACGACGGCGGCCACCGGGCCAACCTCGGCTACGCGCTGGCGCACCGCCACTGGGGCCGCGGCATCGCCTCCGCCGCCATCAGGATGGTAACTCCGTTAGCTGGTAACCCGGGCGGAGCTCCGGTTCGGCCTCGCGCGTCGAGTGACTGACTTGCTGTGTTCTTGGCGCGCGCAGGTGGTGGGGAGGGTGTTCGAGGAGCTGCCGGGGCTGGGGAGGCTGGAGGCGGTGACGGACGTCGGGAACGCGAGGTCGCAGAGGGCGCTGGAGAAGGCCGGGTTCCAGAGGGAAGGGGTGCTGCGCAGCTACATCGTCCGCCCCGGCGCCGGCGACGGCGAGGCCAGGGACGCGGCGGTGTACAGCTTCTTGTCCTCCGACCCTCGTCCTCCGCTCGCGTGATCGCGCCCGCTGTTTCGCTCGCTCGCCACTTCGTGCCGTGTAAACCTCCACTGTTAATAACAAGTTTAAATCTGAAGCCCTGATGATTGCCAGCATGTAGTGTTTGCTGAAGGAATTCCATCAGCAGCAGAGAAGATATTCCCATGGCTTTGCTTCAGTCTTCAACTTTAGCATTTTCTAAGGGATTTTTCATATATTATTATTGTAGGATTAGAGGACTTGTGTGGAACGCATGAATTTGACTGTGAGAGAGAAACCTATCAGTCAGGTTTCAAAAGCTTAAGCTTGCCCATGATTCCGCTCCCAAGTACTACCTCAGTAAAGAAATATAAGTTTGTTCACTTCTGCTTCGGTACACCCTCCCCCCTCACCCCCCAAACACGTGAACGGCCCAGATTAATCGATACCTCTTCATAAGTAAGGGCACGATGGTCATATATTAGAAATCATTCATCTCCTGTATACGATGTATAGTGAGCTGGGCCGGCCCATCTTTCCCTTGTACAAAATTCGACGTGATAACCAACCGGCGACTTGAGCACTTGTGTTTAGGTAGTTCTGTCTTGTCCTTTTCTTCCTTGCTCTTTCCTGTTTCTGATTTCCTTTTTTTCTTAGTTTTTCAAACATTTTTTTCGGTTTTCATTTCCCTTTTTTTCTTTTTAGTTTTATTTTCCTTTTTGTTTTACTTTTTCTTTTGAATGTACAAACTTTTTCAGTTTCCTTTAAAAAAAATCAATGAACCTTTTTTTTAATATTGATGAATCTTTCTCGAGATGAATGATTTCTTTTTTAGAGTAGATGATTTTTAAGATGCATGATTTCTTTTTCCGAGCATGATTCAAGATGACTCTTTATTCATTTCTTGCAAAAGTTGAGTAGAGATTTCTTTTTTTCTAAATTGATGAATCTTTATTCAAGATGAATGATTTCTCAAGATGAATAATTTTTTTTTCTAAATTGATGAATCCTTCTAGCAACCGAACACCCTTCATTGAACATGGTCTAGTTTTAGATATTCTTGAAATGACCCCAACTTTTGCAGGAAGGTGGGCATTGCCCATGGTAGGCACCAGTGATAGGTTTGAATGATTTTTGACACCGCATGCAACTTGCGACATGCACGATTATTTATCGGTCTTTTTTCATCGGAAAAACTCCAGAAAATGCAGAACTTGTTGAAAATCCAAACAACTTGGCATGGTGTCTTGAATTGGTCATACAAGGCCATGAAAAAATTGGGGCCATTTCAAGGATGTGAAGAAAACAACGTGCTCTCAAAGAGAGCCTTCTGGCAACCGAACACCCTTTATTGAACATGGTCTAGTTTTGGACATTCTTGAAATAACCACAACTTTTCTAAGTAGGTGAGCATGCCCATGGTAGACATCCATGTCAAGTTTGAATGATTTCTGACATCGTATACAAGTCGCGACACGTCCGACCATTTATCGACCTTTTTTGGCTGAGAAAACTCCAGAAAACGCAAAATTCATCAAAAAAACAAAAAAAAGTTGGCATGGTGCATTTAGTTGGCCATACAAGGTCATATAAAAAACTGGGGCAATTTCATGGATGTCGAAACACAACGCGCTCTCAGGCGGAGCTTTCTGACCTACCTGAATACACTCATTTGAACATGGTCTATTTTTAGATATCCTTCAAATGACCACAACTTTTCCAAGAAGTTGAGCATGCACATGGTAGGCATCTATGTCAAGTTTGAACTATTTTCGACAGTGTATGCAAGTTGCCACATGTCCGAGCATTTATTTTCTTTTTTTACCGAGAAAACTCTAGAAAATGCAAAAATTATTGAAAACCAAAACAACTTGCCATGGTGTCTTGAATTGGCCATACAAGGCCATGGGAATAACTGGGGCCATTTAATGGATGTCTATTTTTAGATACGCTTGCAATAACCCAACTTTTGCAAGCAGGTGGGCCTACCCATGGTAGGAATCCATGCCAAGTTTGAACGATTTTCGACACCGTATGCAAGTTGCGACACGTTCGGCAATTTATCACCCTTTTTTGACAAAGAAAGCTTCAGAAAATGTAAAATTTGTAGAAAACCAAAAAACCTTGGCATGGTGCCCTGAACTGTTGCCAGTGAAAAAAATTAGGTCATTGGACGGATGTCGAGAAAAAACATGCTCCCAAACGGAGCCTTCTGACCTACCCCGACACCCTACGTTGAACATGGTGATTTTTCTACACGAATACAAAAAAATCGAGCAAATTGAAAAAAATTGTTACAAATTTTTATTCGTAGTTTTCTTGAAATTCCAAATTTAATAGTGACTTTCCTAAAATGTTAAAAGAAAAATGTTCGGGTTCAAAATTTTGTTAGCTCTTTGTAAAAATGTTTGTGTTTTGACATTATGAGCAATTTGAAAATACAAAAACATTACAAGGAATTCATAAAATGTTCGCATTTTGAAATAATTGTTCATAGTTTCAGAAAATGTCCATGTTTTCAGTTTTGTTCCTCTTACAAGAAAATGTTCGTATTTTAAATTTTTTTTTGTAGTTTCAAGAAATGTTCTCACTTTCAATTGTGCTCTTATTTTTCTAAAACAAAGTTTGAGGGTCTGAAACGTTGTTCACAAAAGGTTTGTGTTTAAAAAAATATGTTCACAGATTTTGAAAATGTTTGGGTTTAAAAAAAATTACTTTGTGAAAAACTGGATATGATTTGTCTGTGCCTGTGCCTGTGCCGTATTCCAGCGTAGAGGAGGTCCTCCTACGTACAAAACTGGATATGATTTGTCAAAAGTCTAAATTACCCTTTATACGCTTTGTGAGGGGGGGTGTACCGAGGCATTCCTCTTGTTTGTTTAGATCACTATTTTAGTGATCTAAAAATAAGATCGTTTCAATCACTACTTTAGTGATTTAAATATAAGACCGTTAAGAAAATAGTGGTTCAAACTTCAAAGTCCATAACCTAGCTAGGTTCGATAGACTGATAAACTGTGTCGAAACATGGAAAATGGAAAGTCACTAGAACTAGCATATGAACAATCAGATGCAGTGACCTGCCAGGTTAATAAACCTACCAGGGGTCAAAAAAGCTCAGATTAACCCCTTGCCCATGATTCCTCAGGGGTCAAAAGCAGTACCAGCACCAATAATGCAGTAACAGCAACCAAAAGACAAAGAAAAGATCGATACCCAACAGGCAACAGTACAAGCAGAACTCACTCACCCATGAATGATGGCATGACAATCGTAACTCATAATCATGTTTGGTCCAGCACCTGCACTGCACCCACCCAATTTTTTACACAAACAGCGTGATGATTAGGAGCAGTTGAGCTCTCATTATGCCGGTCCGGGCTGCTGCATTTTGTTTTAGTACGAGTGATGGGCCATGGCAAACCACACAAACCTATGAATCTTTTTCAAGATGGCTACTTTTGGCCCCCTTGAATCACTGAACAGGGTGCAGTTGGTTTCAGTTCCATCCTCCCTTTTGATGAATAAGCAAGCAAAGCAAAGTGTTTGATGGTGATTGAAAAAAAAAACCCAGAAAATTTGATGATTGACGAGTACTAACTGGTGTTTTGTTTTGATCAGAGTGGATCTGTCAAAAGAGCCATGCTGTGGATGATTTTGCTTTCCAGTAGTTTAATGAACACAGTTTCTTTCAGAGTGCATTGTGGGACAAATGGCTCCATGTCACCTCTAATGGCCAGAATTTAACTTGCAGCATACAGGGCAGGGTAGAAGAACACTGGCATCAAATTTCATTCCATTTAACTAGAACGTCGAACAACATCTTTCAGTGATTCAGGGGGCAAAGTTCTTTTAATCCGCGGCAAAAGACTAAAAATCATTCTGTTCTCCATGACCAAAAAACATCATCCAGTCTTGCAAAGTCAAGAAGAAACTAAAAATGGAAAACAATAAATCTCATCTCGGTTATTCAGGGCCATCATGCATGCCTTCTCCTCCACTGAAACACTCTTGTGAAACGCACCGTCACTCGCCCGTTTAGCTAGCTAGCGCAGGTTGTCCACCGCTTCGTCGAAAAGCATTTCCTGGTACCGGCACTCGTCGCTGCAGAATGCTTTGCCACCCCTGATGAAGAAAGAAAGAAAAAAGGACCAATTATATCACAGAAATGTGCCAATAATATCCAACTGATGAGTTATTTAAAAAAAAGCAGAGCTTTTGGGGGCAATTGATGTTCATGTTATGCTCTTTGTGCAAAGCAGAGGCACGAATAAAACTGCTCTGATCGAGAAGATAGCATCTGAAATCGTGAGGCCGGCTAAAAGTTTTTGAGCGCATCTCCAGGTTTGAGTTTATCACTTCAATCCATGAACAAAGACATGGCACAGATCCCTTTCCTATCGAACCAAACTCAACTCAGTATAATCTTTTGGCATAAGGCTGTCAAACTAGCAAGCATATACTACTATGCGATTCTTTTTTTGTATTTGCGATGACGATAATAGCTGCTTCGGGTCATGGTCAGGAGTAGGCTTGGGACAGGGACCTCGTTTAGCATTTAGCAACATCATCAATTAGGAGGCCAAATAGTTTAATCCCTAGGATGTTGTTAACATAATCCCCCAGGGGACCCAACATTAGGATAATGAGCTTCTTTTTGCATAGTTTTCTACGCGAAAGCGATGCGGAAGGAAACATTTTATTTTGTCCGCACCAAACGAGGCCTACTCTACTATACAAGCTCCAATAATGAAGAAGAATCAGACCCATCGACGAAGATATATTATTGGCATAGTATAGAACTGCCATAATCTTGATGAAGTATATATACTGAAGATGTACTATCTGCTTCGCTTGACGGAGAGCCGGGGGTATTCCTCCTTTTCGAAAACAATCAGTGAGTTGATGATTACATGGATAAAACTTGCAATGACGAAGCACTCCATGTCAAATTGCGGTAAATAAAAACCAGAACTTGATGTCAATGCACAATTTTATCCCTCCCCTGCCTTGTATTTTTTGTATTTGTGGATGATGATGATAGCTGGTCCGGGTCATGGTCAGGACTCAGGAGTAGGCTTGGGACATGGACCTGGTTTAGGATGCCAAATAGTTTATCCCTAGCTACTCCCTCCGTCTTATATAGCGTTAAAAAACGTCTTACATTATGGGACGGAGTAGTAGGAATTAGTTGTTAACATAATCCCCCGGGGTAGGGCCCCAACAGTAGGATAATGAGATTGTTTTGCATGGTTTTCTACGTGAAAGCGATCTGGAATCAAAACAACTCCCTCACAAGGACATATTTTGTTCCCACCAAACAAGGCCTACTCTACTAATTAAGCTCCAATAATGAAGAAGAATCAGACCCATCCTCAAAGATCCCTAATAACATATAGAACTGCCATGATCTTGATGAAGTATACTGCAGATGAATTATGTTGATACTATATATCAACAATCAGCGAGTTGATGATTACACACATAAAACTTGCAATGATGAAGCACTCATGTCAAATACTGGCAGTAACTAAAAACTGAGAATTTGATGTCAGTGCATAATTTTATCCCTCCCCTGCCTTCTATCTACTCTGCATCTGATGCATACTACTAGTTGTGACAGTATATTCAGAAATTACATTCTGCTCCATGTTGTGAATGCACATTCTTTTTTATGTAAATTGTGTTGTTTCAGTACCTGCAGTATAAGTTCATCATGCATGTTGTCAAAATTCATGCCTCCAAGCTTTCAGATCATCTTATACTGTATTTATCATGGACAGACCATTCGCATATATAAGCAGAGCAACCGGCAGAAACAGCGACATCAATCAATCATCAACATATACGCAGTGTCTACAAACCATATATTTGGTACAAGAAAATTATTAAAATGGCGAGTAATAATTTTTTAAAGAGATCTGCATACATACAGAAAGGAAACTCACCGATGGATGAAGGTATCATTGGCATGCCCTGCAAGTTGCCTGCGGCATGCATGGCAAGAGCTCAAGAAACCGCTCGCCGGCACGGCGGCGGTGCCCGGTCCGTTGTCCACGAGCACATCCCCGCAGCTCTCGACTATGCAGTCGTCGAAGATGTGCCGGGTCCTCGGGTTGGGGCCGCGGGAGATGACGCACGTGTAGTCCTCCGACATGGCCATTTCCCCCGGGGCGACGCCGGCGGCGAACACCCGGGCGGTGGGCGAGCTGACGACCTCCGGCAGGAACCTCCTGGCCGGGGACAGGACGGCGTCCCGGTTCTTGACGCCGAACTCTATCGGGGAGGACACCAGCTCCGCGGCCCTGCCGGACGGGACCTGGATCCTGAGCTGCGACCCGAACACCACCTTGCGGCCGCCGGCCTTGGCGTTGCCGTGCTCCCGGAGCACGTCGGCGAGGCCGCCGGCGCCGGCCGGCTCCGGACCCAGAGCGGCCGTCTCCATCTGCGCCTTCCTGAGGCTTCTCTCCGAGAGGAAGGGCGGCAGCGCGGAGCAGCAGAACTGCTTGGTCTCGAGAATGGAGGTGGGGCTCATGGAGGAGGAGGGCCCCTGCTCCGCGCCGTCCAAGAACCCGGCCTGCGGCAGCGCCATGTACGGCCTCGGGGAAGAAGAAGACTGAGCAGTGGCGCCGGCGAGGGGCTCAGGTTGAGGCATGAGACCTCCGCCCCCGCCTCCGGCGCCAACCGCTCTCCTCGATCTGTTCCGCAGCATCGCCTCGGACGGACGGAGCACCTGTGGAGCAGGCAGAGGCAGGCCATGACCAACCATGGAAAAGACGGCAACTGCCGCGCGAGCTTTTGTTCTGTAGCTTTAAAGAATAATCAGAGACGGGCCAAAAGCTCACCAGAAAGCAACGTTCTCGGACGGACGGATCGAACTACAATGGCCGCCGCCGCTCCCAACGCATTTGCCTCGATCTAGGCTCCGTCAGGGACCAGAGTCTCGTTCTGAGATCGAACGGGGCGCGAGGTGGAAGACGAGCAGGGCGGTTCCGGACAAGGGGAATGCTTGCCGAGGTAGGTGGCCGAGGAGAAGCAGGAGAGGAGAACACAAATTCCGCCGGAAACCGCCCACGGATGAGCAACCAGCCGCCGCGAAAACCGCCGGAAAGCCGTCGGGCTGGGCTCGGCTGGGCTTGCGGTTGCTGGGTAGTGGGTCTGTGTATTTATACAGGCGGGGAGCGCGGAGTCTCCCGGTCCATTTTTACCCCGGGGAAGTGGCAGCTCCTCCCACGGCCACGGCGGAAGGGGACATGGAAGAGAAGAGGAGAACAATAATTGATCATCTTTTTTGTTAGCAAGTGCCTACAAACTGTAATTGATGCGATCTTTGATGACGGAAGTGCAGTGTGTTAACTCGAGGGAGTACTGCCACAGTTGAGTTAACTGCACCTGTAAAAAAATTTGGAATCTTAATTGTGGTCATGCTAGTGATCATGACCGTGTTATCTTTGTTTGACATTATCTTTTGTGTGGAGGTGTTTGATTTGTACGATGGAGTAGATATGCGTTTCTCTATGCTCCCACTTCATTAGACCTAATTCCAAAGAATATTTTTATTTACCCTAACTTGTTGGGAAAAGTTTCCTTTTTTTCTTCGAAAAGGGGGTTACCCCGGCCTCTGCATCAGAACGAAGGGAAAAGGTCCCTAAAGACTAAAGAACCAACATCGGTTTTCTAGCGATTCAGAGCCAACACTCTTCTTACCATCCGATCAAATAGTACGGATCTCGGCGCAAGGCTGGTGCCACGGGGTCATTTGGAATCGTTCGCGCAGTGATTGAACCGAGCGAACGAAGCACCGCGTTTCCTCCTCACTGCTATAGCATGGTCGACATTTTTCATACATTTTGCCATGTCAACATTTTTCATACACATGCCTACAATCCTGTGGCCACTAGCTTCATTCTAGCTTGTTTCTTTTTGTACAAACAGAGCATGTGTGGAGAAAATTACCTCTCTGTACCCCCTCAAAGTCATGGTTGTTCTGAAATTGCATTGCTATAGGGGCTTGCTTTAGACAAGTTAAATTGGCACCGTAAAGATTTAAAATTGGCATGTTTTTCTGTCATGGCAAGTTCATCCCACTACAAATTTGCCATGTGTCCAGTACGAATCTTTGTACAATTGCCATGATCACAGTATTTGTCATGTGAAACTTTTTTTTATACAAACACACACTTTTGCCATGTTCAATGTGAAATATTATGTAAAACTAGAAGAACGCCCGTGCGTTGCAACGGGGCCACATTAATTTTAAGAGTTCAATATTAATCATGTTAATAATACATTTAATATTCTCATACATATCAAGTGACATATGAAAATATGGTAAGAGTTCAATATTAATCATGTTAACTTTAAGAGTTCAATATTAATCATGTTAATATTCTCATACATTTAATAATCATGTTAATAATACATTTAATATTCTCATACAACTACAAACATGAAAAATGATAGCACCCTATGAAATATGGTAAGATTATGTGTTTTTGCACGCAATTGTTGTGATTTATGTGTGATTTTTTTAATGTGATTTCGTACAAACAATTATAGTGAATATATACTACTACCACTACCAACTACAACTTGTGACCAATCACATAAAGATATATATTTAGAAAGATGTGCATTGCTACGACTTCTAAATTGATATATCATACTGTATTTTGTCTCTTTTCACTTCTTTCCTCTCCTCATCTCGTTGGCTAGTCTTCTCTGATTATTTGTTGTCAATCCTTTTATCAAGGTTATGCAAAAAGAAAGTTCAAAATGTTCAGATCAAAGATAAATCTCTATGAAAACTAATTATTCAAGAGCGACGATGCAAATTAAAAGATGAGACAACACCTTGATGAAAAAATGCAGATCCACTTGTATGGCGTCCAAATATGTTACCCAGTGGGTTTCTTGTTCACTGAGCAAATTTCAGCACTTTCATGGAATTAATTAGTAGAATTATTGTAACACCAAGCATGTACAAGTATCCCAAGATGACCACGAGTGAAATTTCTACTGTAGTGCATACTAAACATACCTGACCTTTTTCTTCTTGAATCCATCAAATTTTTATTTCATTTAGAGCATCATGATGTCGTGAATACAATTTCAAAACTATTTAGAGCATCATGACCTCAACACTTCTAAGTCTGAAATCATCTCTATAAATGATTTGTGAAGCAATTCATAAACTGCAGTCAGTAGACAAATTAATTAAATTGTGCATGCATGAGACGATGGATTGTGTAGATGATCCCTAAGCTGTGGAACAGTACAACCAGAGAAAATAGCAGTCAAAGGGAGGAATTAGCTAGTTAGATTGTAGATGCATGCATGAGTCAGCCGGTGCAAGGGAAGTCGCGCGGAGCGCCATGACGAACTCGGAGTCTGGGCCCGAGCCGTTACACCTCGACGGCAGACAGCGGCCAGCACAGCCGCTGCCCGCTGGGTCGCTACTCGCTAGTGCCCACCGCGCTGTTGAATCCACCGCCGATTGTAGCCACTGCATACAGTGTTCGCGCCGCCATGATGGTGCCCGACGAGGACGGCACAGGGCGGCGGAGTCGTGCATATCCAGCGGTGAGATCGAACAGCGAGGCGAGGTGACCGGCAGCGAACGGGCAGGACCTGCGGCGTCGGCTGCAGATCTCCTGGAACAGAGAAAAAGAGAGAGAGGTAGAGACTGAGGAAGGAGAGGTAGGGCGCAGGAAGAGGAGAGGGATACTGGTGTCCATGGTGTTGGGGAACGTTGCAGAAAATTAAAATTTTTCCTACGGTTTCACCAAGATCCATCTATGAGTTCATCTAAGCAACGAGTCTAGGGAGAGAGTTTGCATCTACATACCACTTGTAGATCGCGTGCGGAAGCTTGCAAGGTGATGATGTAGTCGTACTCGACGTGATCCAAATCACCGATGACCTGCGCCGAACGGACGGCACCTCCGCGTTCAACACACGTACGGAACAGCCACATCTCCTCCTTCTTGATCCAGCAAGGAAGGGAGGAGAGGTTGAGGGAGATGGCACCAGCAGCAGCACGACGGCGTGGTGTTGGTGGAGCTGCAGTACTCCGGCAGAGCTTCGCTAAGCACTATGGAGGTGGAGGAGGTGTTGGGGATGGAGAAGGAGGCAACCAAAGGCCAGGGCGTTCAGGTATGAAGTCCCTCCTCTCCCCCCACTATATATAGGGGTGCCAAGGGGGGGTGGCCGGCCCTAGGAGATCAAATCTCCTAGGGGGTGCGGCGGCCAAGGGGGGGTTTTCCCTCCCCCCAAGGCACCTAGGAGGTGCCTTACCCTCCTAGGACTCTTGCCCCCCTTGAACCCTAGGCGCATGGGCCTATGTGGGGCTGGTGCCCTTGGCCCATTAGGCCAAGGCGCACCCCCACACAGCCCATGTGGACCCCCGGGACAGGTGGACCCACCCGGTGGACCCCCGGGACCCTTCCGGTGGTTCCGGTACAATACCGATAACCCCGAAACTTGTCCCGATGCCCGAAACAGGACTTCCCATATATAAATCTTTACCTCCGGACCATTCCGGAACTCCTCGTGACGTCCGGGATCTCATCCGGGACTCCGAACAACATTCGGGTTACTGCATATACATATCCCTATAACCCTAGCGTAACTGAACCTTAAGTGTGTAGACCCTACGGGTTCGGGAGACATGCAGACATGACCGAGACTCTCTCAGTCAATAACCATCAGCGGGATCTGGATACCCATGATGGCTCCCACATGCTCCTCGATGTTGTCATCGGATGAACCACTATGTCGAGGATTCGATCAAACCCTGTATGCAATTCCCTTTGTCAATCGGTACGTTACTTGCCCGAGACTCGATCGTCGGTATCCCAATACCTTGTTCAGTCTCGTTACCGGCAAGTCACTTTATCGTACCGTAATGCATGATCCCGTGTCCAACACCTTGGTCACATTGAGCTCAATATGATGATGCATTACCGAGTGGGCCCAGAGATACCTCTCCGTCATACGGAGTGACAAATCCCAGTCTCGATCCGTGTCAACCCAACAGCTACTTTCGGAGATACCTGTAATGCACCTTTATAGTCACCCAGTTACGTTGTGACGTTTGGTACACCCAAGGCACTCTTACGGTATCCGGGAGTTACACGATCTCATGGTCGAAGGAAGAGATACTTGACACTTGCAAAGCTCTAGCAAAACGAACTACACGATCTTTTATGCTATGCTTAGGATTGGGTCTTGTCCATCACATCATTCTCCTAATGATGTGATCCCGTTATCAATGACATCCAATGTCCATAGTCAGGAAACCATGACTATCTGTTGATCACAACGAGCTGGTCAACTAGAGGCTTACCAGGGACATTGTGTGGTCTAAGTATTCACACGTGTATTACAATTTCCGGATAATACAGTTATAGCATGAATAAAAGACAATTATCATGAACAATGAAATATAATAATACTTTTATTATTGCCTCTAGGGCATATTTCCAACAGTCTCCCACTTGCACTAGAGTCACCAATCTAGTTACATTGTGATGAATTGAACACCCATAGAGTTCTGGTGTTGATCATGTTTTGCACGCGAGAGAGGTTTAGTCAGCGGATCTGCGACATTCAGATCCGTGTGCACTTTGCAAATCTCTATGTCTCCATCTTGAACATTTTCACGGATGGAGTTGAAACGACGCTTGATGTGCCTGGTCTTCTTGTGAAACCTGGGCTCCTTTGCGAGGGCAATAGCTCCAGTGTTGTCACAGAAGAGTTTGATCGGCCCCGACGCATTGGGTATGACTCCTAGGTCGGTGATGAACTCCTTCACCCAAATCGCTTCATGTGCTGCCTCCGAGGCTGCCATGTACTCCGCTTCACACGTAGATCCCGCCACGACGCTCTGCTTGCAGCTACACCAGCTTACTGCTCCACCATTCAACATATACACGTATCCGGTTTGTGACTTAGAGTCATCCGGATCTGAGTCGAAACTAGCGTCGACGTAACCCTTTACGACGAGCTCTTCGTCTCCTCCATAAACGAGAAACATGTCCTTTGTCCTTTTCAGGTACTTCAGGATATTCTTGACCGCTGTCCAGTGTTCCTTGCCGGGATTACTTTGGTATCTTGCTACCAAACTTATGGCAAGGTTTACATCGGGTCTGGTACACAGCATGGCATACATAATAGATCCTATGGCTGAAGCATAGGGGATGACACTCATCTCTTCTTTATCTTTTGCCGTGGTCGGTGACTGAGCTGAGCTCAGTCTCATACCTTGCAACATAGGCAAGAACCCCTTCTTGGACTGATCCATTCTGAATCTCTTCAAAATCTTATCAAGGTATGTACTTTGTGAAAGACCTATGAGGCGTCTCGATCTATCTCTATAGATCTTGATGCCTAATATATAAGCAGCTTCTCCAAGGTCCTTCATTGAAAAACACTTATTCAAGTAGGCCTTAATGCTGTCCAGAAATTCTATATTATTTCCCATCAGGAGTATGTCATCTACATATAATATGAGAAATGCTACAGAGCTCCCACTCACTTTCTTGTAAACGCAGGCTTCTCCATAAGTCTGCATAAACCCAAACGCTTTGATCATCTCATCAAAGCGAATGTTCCAACTCCGAGATGCTTGCACCAGTCCATAAATGGATCGCTGGAGCTTGCATACTTTGTTAGCGTTCTGAGGATCGACAAAACCTTCCGGCTGCATCATATACAGTTCTTCCTTAAGATGCCCGTTAAGGAATGCTGTTTTGACGTCCATCTGCCATATCTCATAATCATAGTATGCGGCAATTGCTAACATGATTCGGACGGACTTTAGCTTCGCTACGGGAGAGAATGTCTCGTCGTAGTCAATCCCTTGAACCTGTCGATAACCCTTAGCGACAAGTCGAGCTTTATAGATGGTAACATTACCATCCGCGTCCGTCTTCTTCTTAAAGAGCCATTTGTTTTCTATCGCTCGCCGATCATCGGGCAAGTCTGTCAAAGTCCATACTTTGTTTTCATACATGGATTCTATCTCGGATTTCATGGCTTCAAGCCATTTGTTGGATTCCGGGCCCGTCATTGCTTCTTCATAGTTCGAAGGTTCATTGTTGTCTAACAACATGATTTCTAGGACAGGGTTGCCGTACCATTCTGGTGCGGAACGTGTCCTTGTGGACCTACGAAGTTCAGCAGTAACTTGATCCGAAGTACTTTGATCATTATCATGGTATTCCTCTTCAGTTGGTGTGGGCATCACAGGAACGGTTTCCTGTGCTGCGTCACTATCCCGCTCAAGAGGTAGTACTTCATCGAGTTCTACTTTCCTCCCACTTACTTCTTTCGAGAGAAACTCTTTTTCCAGAAAGCATCCGTTCCTGGCAACAAAGATCTTGCCTTCGGATCTTAAGTAGAAGGTATACCCTATAGTTTCCTTAGGGTATCCTATGAATACGCATTTTTCCGACTTGGGTTCGAGCTTTTCAGGTTGAAGTTTCTTGACATAAGCTTCGCATCCCCAAACTTTTAGAAACGACAGCTTAGGTTTCTTTCCAAACCATAATTCATACGGTGTCGTCTCAACGGATTTAGACGGTGCCCTATTTAAAGTGAATGTAGTTGTCTCTAGAGCGTATCCCCAAAATGATAGCGTTAAATCGGTAAGAGACATCATAGACCGCACCATATCCAATAGAGTGCGATTACGACGTTCGAACACACCGTTTCGCTGAGGTGTTCCAGGCGGCGTGAGCTGTGAAACGATTCCACATTTCTTTAAGTGTGTACCAAATTCGTGACTTAAGTATTCTCCTCCACGATCTGATCGTAAGAATTTTATCTTTCGGTCACGTTGATTCTCCACCTCATTCTGAAATTCCTTGAACTTTTCAAAGGTCTCAGACTTGTGTTTCATTAAGTAGACATACCCATATCTACTCAAGTCATCTGTGAGGGTAAGAACATAACGATATCCTCCGCGAGCCTCAACGCTCATTGGACCGCACACATCGGTATGTATGATTTCCAACAAGTTGGTTGCTCGCTCCATTGTTCCGGAGAACGGAGTCTTGGTCATTTTGCCTAAGAGGCATGGTTCGCACGTGTCAAACGATTCATAATCAAGAGACTCTAAAAGTCCATCGGCATGGAGCTTCTTCATGCGCTTGACACCAATGTGACCAAGGCGGCAGTGCCACAAGTATGTGGGACTATCGTTATCAACTTTAAATCTTTTGGCATCTACACTATGAACATGTGTAATATTACGCTCGAGATTCATTAAGAATAAACCATTGACCATCGGAGCATGACCATAAAACATATCTCTCATATAAATCGAACAACCATTATTCTCAGACTTAAATGAGTAGCCATCTCGTATTAAACGAGATCCAGATACAATGTTCATGCTCAAACTTGGCACTAAATAACAATTATTAAGGTTCAAAACTAATCCCGAAGGTAAATGTAGAGGCAGCGTGCCGACGGCGATCACATCGACTCTGGAACCATTCCCGACGCGCATCGTCACCTCGTCCTTCGCCAGTCTCCGTTTATTCCGCAGCTCCTGCTGTGAGTTACAAATATGAGCAACGGCACCGGTATCAAATACCCAGGAGTTACTACGAGTACTGGTAAGGTACACATCAATCACATGTATATCAAATATACCTTTGGTGTTGCCGGCCTTCTTATCCGCTAAGTATTTGGGGCAGTTCCGCTTCCAGTGACCCTTCCCCTTGCAATAAAAGCACTCAGTCTCAGGCTTGGGTCCATTCTTTGACTTCTTCTCGGTAACTGGCTTACCAGGCGCGGCAACATCTTTGCCGTCCTTCTTGAAGTTCTTCTTACCCTTGCCCTTCTTGAACTTAGTGGTCTTATTGACCATCAACACTTGATGTTCTTTCTTGATTTCAGCCTCTGCTGACTTCAGCATCGAGAACACTTCAGGAATGGTCTTTTCCATTCCCTGCATGTTGTAGTTCATCACAAAGCTCTTGTAGCTTGGTGGGAGCGACTGGAGGATTCTGTCAATGACCGCCTCATCTGGGAGGTTAATGTTCAGCTGGGTCATACGGTTGTGCAACCCAGACATCTTCAGGATGTGCTCACTGACAGAACTGTTTTCCTCCATCTTACAACTGTAGAACTTGTCGGAGACATCATATCTCTCGACCCGGGCATGAGCTTGGAAAACTAGTTTCACCTCTTCGAACATCTCATATGCTCCGTGATGCTCAAAACGCTTTTGGAGCCCCGGTTCTAAGCTGTAAAGCATGCCGCACTGAACGAGGGAGTAATCATCAGCGCGAGACTGCCAAGCATTCATAATGTCTTGGTTCTCTGGGACGGGAGCATCACCTAGCGGTCCTTCTAGGACATATTGTTTCCTGGCAGCTATGAGGATGATCCTCAGGTTCCGGACCCAGTCCGTATAGTTGCTGCCATCATCTTTCAGCTTGGTTTTCTCTAGGAACGCGTTGAAGTTCATGTTGACATTAGCGTTGGCCATTGATCTACAAGACATATTTGCAAAGGTTTTAGACTAAGTTCATCATAATAAAGTTCTAATCAAATTATGAACTCCCACTTAGATTAGACATCCCTTTAGTCATCTAAGTGTTACACGATCCGAGTCGACTGGCCCGTGTCCGATCATCACGTGAGACGGACTAGTCATCGTCGGTGAACATTTTCATGTTGATCGTATCTTCCATACGACTCGTGTTCGACCTTTCGGTCTCCGTGTTCCGAGGCCATGTCTGCACATGCTAGGCTCGTCAAGTTAACCCTAAGTGTTTTCGCTATGTAAAACTGTCTTACACCCGTTGTATGTGAACGTAAGAATCCATCACACCCGATCATCACGTGGTGCTTAGAAACGACGAACTGTAGCAACGGTGCACAGTTAGGGGAGAACACTTCTTGAAATTTTATAAGGGATCATCTTATTTACTACCGTCGTCCTAAGTAAACAAGATGCATAATACATAATAAACATCACATGCAATTATATAGTTGTGACATGATATGGCCAATATCATATAGCTCCATTGATCTTCATCTTCGGGGCTCCATGATCATCTTGTCACCGGCTTGACACCATGATCTCCATCATCATGATCTCCATCATCGTGTCTTCATGAAGTTGTCACGCCAACGACTACTTCTACTTCTATGACTAACGTTTAGCAATAAAGTAAAGTAGTTTACATGACGTTATTCAATGACACGCAGGTCTACAAAAAATAATGACAACTCCTATGGCTCCTGCCGGTTGTCATACTCATCGACATGCAAGTCGTGAATCCTATTACAAAGAACATGATCTCATACATCACAATTCATCATTCATCACAACTTCTGGCCATATCACATCACATGATCAATCGCTGCAAAAACAAGTTAGACGTCCTCTAATTGTTGTTGCATCTTTTACGTGGCTGCAATTGGGTTCTAGCAAGAACGTTTTCTTACCTACGAATCACCACAACGTGATGTTGTCAACTTCTATTTACCCTTCATAAGGGCCCTGTTCATCGATTCCGCTCCAACTAAGGTGGGAGAGACAGACACCCGCCAGCCACCTTATGCAACTTGTGCATGTCAGTCGGTGGAACCGGTCTCACGTAAGTGTACGTGTAAGGTTGGTCCGGGCCGCTTCATCCCACAATACCGTTGAGCAAGAAAAGACTAGTAGAGGCAAGTAAGATGACAAAATCCACGCCCACAACAAAGTTGTGTTCTACTCGTGCAAAGAGAACTACGCATAGACCTAGCTCATGATGCCACTGTTGGGGAACGTTGCAGAAAATTAAAATTTTTCCTACGGTTTCACCAAGATCCATCTATGAGTTCATCTAAGCAACGAGTCTAGGGAGAGAGTTTGCATCTACATACCACTTGTAGATCGCGTGCGGAAGCTTGCAAGGTGATGATGTAGTCGTACTCGATGTGATCCAAATCACCGATGACCTGCGCCGAACGGACGGCACCTCCGCGTTCAACACACGTACGGAACAGCCACGTCTCCTCCTTCTTGATCCAGCAAGGAAGGGAGGAGAGGTTGAGGGAGATGGCACCAGCAGCAGCACGATGGCGTGGTGTTGGTGGAGCTGCAATACTCCGGCAGAGCTTCGCTAAGCACTATGGAGGTGGAGGAGGTGTTGGGGATGGAGAAGGAGGCAACCAAAGGCCAGGGCGTTCAGGTATGAAGTCCCTCCTCTCCCCCCACTATATATAGGGGTGCCAAGGGGGGGTGGCCGGCCCTAGGAGATCAAATCTCCTAGGGGGTGCGGCGGCCAAGGGGGGGTTTTCCCTCCCCCCAAGGCACCTAGGAGGTGCCTTACCCTCCTAGGACTCTTGCCCCCCTTGAACCCTAGGCGCATGGGCCTATGTGGGGCTGGTGCCCTTGGCCCATTAGGCCAAGGCGCACCCCCACACAGCCCATGTGGACCCCCGGGACAGGTGGACCCACCCGGTGGACCCCCGGGACCCTTCCGGTGGTCCCGGTACAATACCGATAACCCCGAAACTTGTCCCGATGCCCGAAACAGGACTTCCCATATATAAATCTTTACCTCCGGACCATTTCGGAACTCCTCGTGACGTCCGGGATCTCATCCGGGACTCCGAACAACATTCGGGTTACTGCATATACATATCCCTATAACCCTAGCGTAACTGAACCTTAAGTGTGTAGACCCTACGGGTTCGGGAGACATGCAGACATGACCGAGACTCTCTCAGTCAATAACCATCAGCGGGATCTGGATACCCATGATGGCTCCCACATGCTCCTCGATGTTGTCATCGGATGAACCACTATGTCGAGGATTCGATCAAACCCTGTATGCAATTCTCTTTGTCAATCGGTACGTTACTTGCCCGAGACTCGATCGTCGGTATCCCAATACCTTGTTCAGTCTCGTTTCCGGCAAGTCACTTTACTCGTACCGTAATGCATGATCCCGTGTCCAACACCTTGGTCACATTGAGCTCAATATGATGATGCATTACCGAGTGGGCCCAGAGATACCTCTCCGTCATACGGAGTGACAAATCCCAGTCTCGATCCGTGTCAACCCAACAGCTACTTTCGGAGATACCTGTAATGCACCTTTATAGTCACCCAGTTACGTTGTGACGTTTGGTATACCCAAGGCACTCTTATGGTATCCGGGAGTTACACGATCTCATGGTCGAAGGAAGAGATACTTGACACTTGCAAAGCTCTAGCAAAACGAACTACACGATCTTTTATGCTATGCTTAGGATTGGGTCTTGTCCATCACATCATTCTCCTAATGATGTGATCCCGTTATCAATGACATCCAATGTCCATAGTCAGGAAACCATGACTATCTGTTGATCACAACGAGCTGGTCAACTAGAGGCTTACCAGGGACATTGTGTGGTCTAAGTATTTACGTGTATTACGATTTCCGGATAATACAGTTATAGCATGAATAAAAGACAATTATCATGAACAATGAAATATAATAATACTTTTATTATTGCCTCTAGGGCATATTTCCAACACATGGCGAGGCCTCCGTTGTCCACCGGCAAACCTCCATGGCTAAGGTAAGGTGCACCTATACCCGTTACACACCAGCATGACCTGACGGTGAACGGGTTCACGTGACGAGCGCGGGGCTGGCAATCAACGTTTCCTGATCCTCCTCGCTGATGCATAACGGGCACGCATCGCTGCCTGGGTCGCTCACCATGAAGAAGAAGATAGGGTGGAGGAATTGAGCGAGGGAGGAGGAATCGAGCGGCTTGTACGGCAGGGGGCCAAACCATGATAAAAATCAGTACAACCCGTGCGAGGTGGAGAACGAAATGACTTACCTATAGCTCATGATTCGATTGAGATGATAGGGAAGGAAGGAAAATTGTGATTTAGCCAGACAAAGTTTTGGAAAGTTCTGATTCAGCTGAGAAATAGATGGAAATAATGCCTCAGGATGAGGAGGTCACGATTAGGGTATGGCAAGAAGAACTTTTTTGGAAAGCTTTGATTCTGGTGATAATTACCATATTCGAAATTTCCTTAGTTATAGCCTTACCATACATGGATTGATTTATTACTATAATTATCATATTTGAGATTTCTAAGTTTATAGCCTTATCATACGTGGATTAATTGTGATTGATTACCATAAATACGTTGGGTATTGTCGGCCAGACGAGAAAGAGAAAAACCGGTGGGAGGGGGGTGGTGGGAGGTGGGACGAAGAAAAACCGGTTAAAAATAAACCGGTTGAAAATAAACCGGTTGAAAGTGGGGGGACTATTCAACCAATTCGTCCATTAGGAGTAGAGATGACATGGAAAATTTTCGACACACTGACATGGCAAAATTCAGAAAAGTTTGTTTACCCAAACATGGCATATTCAGATTTTTTTTAATAAATTGTTTGTACTGCGATCATGGCAAATTCAGAATTTTCATTTTGACCCCAAAACTGGTGGCATTTTTCTTAATAAATTTGCAATGTCACATGGCAAACTTATGGATTTTGTTCTTTCGAAGTCATGCAATTGCCCACATGGCATTTAAAAAAATCTCACATGGCAAATTTAGGAAATTTATTTTTTATAAATCATGGCAATTCTTAAAAACATTTCTACTTTTTACACATGTCAAATTTATGATTTCTAAATCATGGCAACTTTACAACTTTTTAAAAATGTCCACATGGCGAGTTTAGTACTTTTGCTCCACAAAACCATGTCAACTTTTTGTAGAAATATGTAGTCGTCACATGGCAAATTTAGATCTTTGATTTTCTAAATCATGGGATTTTTAAAAAATGCTTCTACTTTGTCACATGGCAAATGCATTGTATTTACAATGGCATTTTTATTTTGTATACTATGGCAATTGTATACACTGGCAGCTGCTTCCAACCCATTTGACTCGATCTAGATTCTGTCAGGGCCAGAGTTTCATTCTGAAGTCAAGCGGGCACAGGGCAGTTGTGGGCAAGGAAATGCTTGCCAAGATAAGTAGCCGAGGAGAACCAGGAGAAGAAACCACAAGAAAATCACACGGCAAACTCAACGGAGAGGAGACGCCAAATTCCACCGGAAACTGCCTAGATGAGCAATTAGCCACCGAGAAAACCGCCGGAAAGCCGCCGTTTTGGCCTGGCTTGGCTTGGGGTTCCTGGGATAGCGGGTCTGTGTATTTATTCAGGTGGGGAGCGCTGAGTCTCCCAATCCATTACCCCAGCGATATGGCAGCTCCTCCCAAGGCCATGGGGAAGGGAAAATGGAAGATAAGAAGAGGTCCTTATTCAAAATAAAAAATAAATTGGGCACACTGGCAGAGAGAGATGAGTGGCATAGCTCGGAGAACAATAATTGATCATCATTTTTGTCAAAAAAAATTTAACGAGTGCTACTAACTGTAATTGATGCGATTTTTTATGACGGAAGTGCAATGTCTTAGCTCGAGGAGTGGTACTACAGTTGAGTTAATTGCACCTACGATTTTTTTGGGGGAGTCTTAATTGTTGTCATACAACCGTGCTATCTTCATTGTCATTTTTTTTTGGTATGGAAGTGTTTGATTTGTATGGTAGAGTATATATGCATTTCTCTATGGTCCCACTTTAGACCTAATTCCAAAGAAATTTTTATTTCGCATAACTTGTAGAAAAAAAATTCCAAGACTAAAGAACTCACGTCAATTTTATATTGATTTAGAGCGGACGCTCCTCTTACCATCCGATCAAATAGTACGGATCTCGGCGCAAGGCTGGTGCCATGGCATCATTGGAATCGTATGTGCAATGATTGAACCGAGCAAACGAAGCACCGCTTTTCCTTCTCACCTCTATAGTATGGTTGAAATTTTTCATAAATTTTGCCATGTCAACATTTTTCGTACACATGCATGCAATCTTGTGCCCACTAGCTTCATTCTAGTTCGTTTCTTTTGTACAAATAGAGCACGTGTGGAGGAAATTACCTCCCCGTACTCCCTTAAAATCATGGTTATTTTGAAATTGCATTGATATAGGTGCTTGCTTCCCCTGAAAGTTAAATTGGTGTCATAGAGTTTTAGAATTGCCATGTTGTGCATTCCCACTGCAAATTTGCCCCGGTTTTGCTTCCGAAACAACAAAACTTAATTGCCATGTGTTTAGTACGAATCTTTGTATAATTGCATGATCATTTGTATAATTTAGGAATTTTAGTTTTTACAAATTATCACAACTTTTACAAAAAAATTCCACTTTTTCACACGGCAAAATAAGTTTTATTATCATTTCTAAATCAAGGCAAGCTTACAGATTTTAAAACATGTCCACATGGCAGGTTTAGTACTTATGTTCCACAAAACCAAGGAAACTTTTTGTGGAAATATGTAATGGTCACATGGAAAATTTACAAATCTTTGATTTTCTAAAGCATGTGAATTTTTTTTATGTTCCAGTTTGTCACATGGCAAATTTATTGACACCTATATTTTTTTGATGGAAAACTTTTTGCCATGGCAAACTTGGTATGTGATTTTGTGCTCACATTTTTTATAAAGTTTTTGCCATAGATGACGATATTGTTTTGACATGAATTAGAGAACATCTTCTTATAATTTTACCATCATTTTGTATATGCTTTTATATAGTTTCTTGCCATGGATCATGGCAAATTTATGTGCCCGTGTTTGCCATGGAGCATGGCAAACTTCCTGACGTGTTTTCATATGTCTTATTCGTACTGCTATATGCCTACATTTTTAGTACCAAAATGGCAAACTATACACATCTGTCTGATGACAACTTAATATGCCTATTTACAGTAACAAAATTTATACATATTCAATGGCGATGTTTGTAGGAAATCTCTTTGTTCTACTCGTATGCCCATCTATAATCTTTTATTACTATGGCGGCAATTAAAGAATTTTAGTATGTGCTATTCTCAAGGCACATTCATGCTATTCTCAAGGCAAATCTATTTTTTACGGCAAATTTTAGTATGTGCCAGCGTGCTTGTACGCTGTACTCATCCATGCCTTCTTCTTTAAAAAAAGAATCTTTAGCTGGAATTTTTTGTACCCCCTCCCCTTCAGTTAGAATCTAGCCAGAGAGAGAGAGGGAGTCCACGCGCGGTAGGAAGGAAGGACGCTGCGGATAAGGCAGGGGTGCTGTTGTGCTGTTGGGTGTTGGGGGCGGCAAAAACGATAAATTTGATCAGTGGAGGAAACAGTATCATAAAATGAACAGTTGGCAAAAAAAAAATCATCCAGCGGACCCTTTTGTGTAGCGTCTGATAGTTAGGCGCCACACTACACTGTGTAGCGCCTGCCTGACTGACGCTATATGTCTGACCAGCGTCGCATCCCAAGCTTTCTGAAAAATGCTAAGTCAATAATGTGTAACGCCACACAGTGTAACAATAATTGATCATCTTTTTTGTTAAATTTTATTTCCAACGAGTGCTACAAACTGTAATTGATGCGATCTTTGATGACGGAAGTGCGGTGTCGTAACTCGAGGAGGAGTACTACAGTTGAGTTAATTGCACCTGTATAAAAAATCGGAATCTTAATTGTGGTCATGTTAGTTATCATGACCATGTTAAGTACTCCCTTCATTTTATTTAGTCTGTGTATTAGCTTTGGTCAAAGCCAAATTTTGTAAATTTCGACAAATTTTATAAATAAAAACACTAACATATACAATAACAAATCAATACCATTAAATTTATTGTTGAATGTACTTTCACGTCATATAGATTTGTTATGATGAATGTTTATATTGTTTTCTATAAACTTGGTCAAACATTACGAAGTTTAACTTTAGTCAATTCTAACATGCAGAGTAAATAAAAACGGAGGGAGCATCTTCATTTCACATTATCTTTTGTGTGAAAGTGTTTGATTTGTAAGATGGAGTAGATATGCGTTTCTCATGGTCCCACTTTATATTAGACCTATTTCCAAAAAGAAAAAATTTAGCCTAACTTGTCAGATTTCCCCCCTTAAAGTCTAAAGAACTGACGTCAGTTTTCTAGCGATTGAGCGCGAACACTCTTCCTAGCGTCCAGTCTAATAGTACGGATCTCGATGCAAGGCTGCTGTCACGTCATCATCTGCAACCGTTCGCGCAGCGACCGAACCGAGCAAACGAAGCTCTCACCCTGTCGACTTTTTCATACATTTGCCATGGAGCAATGCTACACAGACGACATCTTG
The DNA here is from genome assembly GCF_002162155.2 of Triticum dicoccoides. NCBI lineage: Eukaryota > Viridiplantae > Streptophyta > Magnoliopsida > Poales > Poaceae > Triticum > Triticum dicoccoides. The sequence goes on along the minus strand of NC_041386.1, from coordinate 594,270,032 downwards.
GCAGCCGATTCATGCACGACACATGTTAGCAGCCGTCCATCACTTTGGCTCCATGGGTTAGTGCCATCGATCACAGCTTCGTGCAGGCATCGTCCGCCAAGGTGTCGTGTGCATAGTGATTTCGTTTGCCATGCCAACATTTTTCCTACACATGCCTGCAGTCCTGTGTCCACTAGCCTGCAATCATGATTGTTCTGAAATTGCATTGCTATAGGGGCTTGCTTTGCTACTGTAGTCTGTAGAGTTTTAGAATTGCCATGTTTTTCAATGATGGCAAGTTCATATGTGTTCCCACTACAAATATGCCATGATTTTGCTTAGGAAATATTTTTTTGCTTAATTGCCATGTGTCCAGTACGAATCTTTGTACAATTGCCATGATCACAGTAGTTGTCATGTGAAAAAAAAACTGTGCAAACACACACACACACACACACACACACACACACACATTTACCATGTTCAATGTGATTTTTTTGTAAAGTGACATGACAATTTTTTGACACATTGACATGGCAAACTTCAGAAAAGTTTGTTTTCTCAAACATGGCATATTCAGAAAAAAAATTATAATTTTTTTGTTCTCCTCACATGGAAAATTCAGATTTTTCTTTCTGTCCCCACAAATGGCAGGATTTTTTTGATAAATTTGCAATGTCACATGGAAAATTTATGATTTGTGTGCTTTCTAAATCATGGCTATATTTCAAAAAAATTGCTATGTTACATGACAAATTTAGGAAAAGAAAATCAAAACCATGGCAATCCTTTACAAACATTAATACTTTTTGTCACACAGAAAATTTAGATTTTTTTTCTAAATCATGGCAATTTACAACTTTTCAAAAATGCCCACATGGCAAGCTTAGTATTTTTGCTCCACAACACCTAGAAATATGTAATGATCAAACGGAAAATCTAGGAATCTTGCGTATATATAAGCGCTTGCGTCTATACTGTGTTAAAAAAACATGGGATTTTTTTTAAAAGCTACTTTTTCACATGGCAACTGTATTGTACTTATCATGGCGTTTGCATTTTATATACCATGGCAATTGCGTTTTTTCACATACCATGCCAAATGTGATGTACGTATCCTGACTATTTTATTGAGCTTGCCATGGCAAACTTTCAAACATACCACGGAAAATTAATTGACGCCAAAGTTTTTCTCATATATGACGACATTTTTGTTGTACATACTATGTGTATCTTGATATTTTCATTGAACATAGTATAGACGCAAGCGCTCATATATATGAATGCACACACACACACCCTATCCTTATGAGCACCTCCGAGGGACTGAGCCGGCATATCATCTTGAGATTTTACGAAGTCACCGTAGGCGCCTCGTAGTCAATGGGAATGCTCCTCCCACCGAAAGCGTATCGCCAGAAATCCTGAAGTAAATCTAAGAATAAATGCGAGCAACTGGATTTGAACCTTGGTGGGCTGGGGATAACATTTTTTGTTTTGTATCTAATAAAAATGTTGGTAAATTTGTCATTGCCACATGGGAACTTTTTGGGGAAAAATTGATCTGGTGACATGACATTTTTAGGGAAAAAAGTTTTGTCATGTCACTTGTGCAAATATCTATGGGTTTTCCGACATGTCTAATTATACAAGATAAATCTATATTTTGCGTACATATAGACCTCTATTTTTTTTAATTTTCCATATCAACCGCTCATACATTTTAGTATTTTTTGCCATGAATTAGAGAGCTTCTTTATATAGTTTTTCCATCATTTTGTGGAGGGTTCTATATAGTTTCTTGCCATGGATCGTGGCAAATTTGTTATGTGCTTGTGTTTGCCATGGAGCATGGCCAACTTCTTGATGTGTTCTCATATGACTTATTCGTATCGCTACATGCCTGCATTTTTTTATACCAAAATGGCAAACTATATACATTTTGTGATGACAACTTAATATGCCTATTTACAATGACAAATTTTGTATATATTCGGTGGCAATTCTATGTTTTTCTATTTGATGGCAACCATTTCTGTTTTATTTTGTCATTTTTCTTATTTATACCGGTGCGAATCTCATTTGGCCAGCACTTGATATGTGCAAGCTTTCTAGTTTGAAGCAAAAAGAAAAAACTACATGTTTGCCGCATTGTGCAACCATTTAACTACATAAGTAAACATAAAAAACATTTTTCTCATTTATGATTATATTTTTACGTGATTTTTCTGAGCCTTTTTATTTATGTATATGTATTTTCATCTATAATAAATAACATTATAGAGAAGCAGCCACCATTGGTTGGATGGACAGGAGTGGTGGCTGTACCTCAAATCCATCTGGGAGAAAATCATTTTCCTTTTGCGGGGGTGCAAATGAAATGCTCGTATTTGATTAAATGTGTGTCCCACTCACACGGAATAAATTGTAAATGGTGACGGTGTCATCTTGACGATCTCAATCTTGAGTGCGTTTAAAGAAAGAACCTGTGGCTGCATTCACCATTTCCGTTTTGCTTGAATTTTGTACCCCGTCTCCTTCAGTTTGATACAGTATAGTTTTGTTGAACGGTCTCGTCTCTCTTTTGGGTCATTTCACGTCGTCCGGCCATAAATAGCGCGGCAGTGATCTGGCCTTTTAATCATGAAAACAAACAAATCATAATGGCGCGACAGTGGATTCGTACGCTACGCGAGCGGCCGGTGATGCCTTGGCCATCACACAATCACACATACGTACGACTGAGCCTCTAGAGCCACGTACGTACGCGTAGGCGCCGGGCTTTTACGCTGGCGCCGATGCACGGATGGAGCAAGTTTGAAGTTTCAACGCTGGAACAGTTGACGCATAGTAGATTAGACCATCTCCAGCCGCGCCTCCAACAAAACCCTTAGGCGATTTTTCGGCCGTCGATACCAAAAAATCGATCCAGTCGCGTCTTCAAATGTCTTTTTTCATCGGCTCGGGCCAAGATTGACGCCGATGGACCCAGTGCAAACCCGACGCGCTGGTGGGTGCTTGGGGCGCCGGCCGAATCGTTTTTGACGCGAAAATCGGCGGGCCCTCCTTGACGCCGATCAGCCTCCTTCATTGATGCCTTACGGGCGGCCCAGTGAAAACGGGACGACGCGCGTCCTTCGCCCGCCACGCGTACACACGGCGGCCACGCGTACGCGCGGCGCGTCCGCCCATATAAGCCGTCCCCAGCGCGCCGGTGACGCACAGGCTCTTCACCGCCGATACCCTCGTTCCTCGAAACCCCCATTCCTCCCTCTCTTCTCACCGTTTCCAGTTCAACCATGGCCGAGCGCTTTTCAAGCGATGGCGCGGCGGCAAACGGCTCCGGCCGCCGCCAGCTTCATGAGGACGAAACTCGGCTCCTCTATGAGGCCGAGTACCCAGTCTCGTCGAACATGTGGGTGCCCGGGGCATGGAGGATCAGCGCCGGCGGGGGGTCCCGGTGCCGCCGCCGCCCACCGGGGCGGCGCGACGTGCGGAGATCGCGCGTATCCGCGCCAATCTGCCGCAGGCGGCGAGGGAAGGTCCGAGGTACATCCCCGACAGACCGCTGTGGGAGCCCTACTTCCGTCGCCGCCACGCCGAGCAGCTCGAGGCCACCAACGGCGTCGTGCCCTCCGAAAGGCTCAACTCCGAAGGCCGCCGCCGATAGTGGGGCGTGCCCGGCCGCACGCTGGAGGCCGTCCTCGAGTACATTGAGGGCCGCAACACGCCTAGGCTGGAGTACCCCGCTCCCCCGTCCTTCTCCCGCCGGCGTGGGAGCTCGTGGACGCCGAGGCGCATGGATCCGGTGGCGTCCTCCTCCTCGTCCGGCCACTCGTCCGGCTCTCACTGCCTCCGTCCCGTCAAGCTAGAGCCCCAGGACAAGCGGGCCAGCCAGCGCACCCGCAGCCCCGGCGTCCGCATCGCCGACTCCTCCCCCACCTCTGGCCGCCTCGTCCTCATCAGGCCGAAGGTGGAGCCCGGCCTCCCCGCGGATTACGAGGCCACTGTCCGGCACGGCTTCTCCGACGAGGCCGCCCTAAAGTGGGCGCGGGACGACTACCTCCGCGACGAGATGGTCCGGCAGCGCCGGGCCCTGGAGGAGATAGTTGCCCGCAAGCGTGGGCGCGAGGACGAGAACGGCGTGGTGACCCTCGACAGCTACGAGGACGCCCCCGGACCGTCCAACCCGCCGCGCCAACCTGGGGAGGGGTGCAGCAGGGACGGCGCCCACGGAGGAGGCGAAGACGACGAAGACGGCGGCGACTACACGAAGTTCTACAGGCTTCTCGGCATGTAGAGCTTCGCGGGCGGCGGGCGGCGAGGAACGGCGAGGGCGACGGCGGGCCTAGTAGCGTTTTTTTTCTTCTTTTGTAAAATATTTTAAATATGTATGAACTCGCTAAAATTTGGTTGATTTGCGCCTTGTTTGTGCCGTATTTTAGTTTTTAAAAAATCGTGGGCGCCACGACTGGGTAACGTCACGTTTCCAACACGCGATTTGCGCCGGTGGGCTTTCAGGTGGCGATTTTTAGCGCCTTCTGGAAGGCCAGCGGCTGGAGATGCTCTTAGATCGCCAATATGTGTTGGGACGGACCTGCCTAGCAGAACTAGCACGCTGACAAAGTGGGCGCGGTGCCTTGGCTTAGCGTGGTGCCCATGCCATATACCATGACAATTGGCCTGCGTCGGTCCGGACGGAGTCCAGTGAGTGCGAAGCGGCCTGCCTCATTCATCGCCGGCGATTTGCGACTGTTGGTTGCTCGCGACGCAGGAGCAGCGCGTGTCGGGTGGGAACGAGGCAGCGCGGGAGGCAACAGCCGAGCGTGCAGAAGGTCTCCTCCTCTTTTACTCGCCCGCAGGCGCAGGCGCAGCGCCGTGCCCGTGCCCGTGCGTGCCGTGTCTAGCCAGAGAGAGAGAGAGAGGGGTGGGCGGTAGGAAGGAAGAAGGAAGGACGCTGTGGATAAGGCAGGGGCGCTGGTGTGGTGTTGGGTGTTGGGGGCCGCGCCGGGGCGGGGCGCCGAGTTCGAGGCCAACAATGGATTGGAGTACTACCCGTACTAATTATGCGTGCGTCCGGGCGAAAGAAGAGGTAATAGCACCTCGGGTACCCTAACTTGCACCCAATGTGATGATCTAGTCCCAAACTTGCAAAACTAGATCAAGCCATACCTCAACTTGCATCCAATGTGATGATTTAGTCCCAGGCCAATGAGAACTCGCCAATTGGCTGCCAAGTGGCTGGGCCGGTCAGCGCGCGCATATTTGCAAAAAAACCCTACCGTTTCTCTGATTCAACCCGCAGTATCCTCCCACCTGAATTAAATCTGTCGCATACGAGTTCATGTCCGTTCGAGAGGGAGAGGTTAGTCGCTGTCGGGACGACAGAGCTCACGGGCTGGCAAGGCGATGGTGACATCAGTGACCGAGGCGTCGTCGCCGCCGTTCGCCGGCGACGTGGAGATGCCGGCATCTGCTCATCTCGTCCGGCCGTTGGGTGCATTCCCTCCTGATTACTGTGAGCTCGGCGCCCCGTCTCTGCTTTCTTTTCCTCCCTCCCTCTCCTCTCCTCTGCTTTGCTCCTCTGAGCTCGTCGCCCCGCCGTTTGCAGCTCGAATCGCGTCCATTTGTGCTCGAATCGGGGTCGTCTAGTTGTGTTTATAGAGTAAGGTCATCAATGGCGAAGTGGAGCTAGGTTTTCGGCAGATGAAATTAGGTTTGGGTTCGACACGATAGCTAGGGTTTATGGGGGACAAATTAGATGTTAATGCCTTTGTAGTTGCCTTTTTGTTCTGCTTTAGCATGTACTCTACTCTAGCATCTGTTCGTCTTGTGAAATTTAACTAGTTTTTGTTGTTGAACATGTTCAGTTATATGTAGTTCAGTGAATATGTTCAGTTACTGTATTTAACTGAATATGTTCAGTTACTGTAGTTAACTGAATATTTGCAGTTACTGTAGTTATCAGAATTTTGTCAAGTACTGTAGTTATCAGAATTTTTTTCAGCTTACTGTAGGTAACTGAAAGGTTCAGTTAATTGAACCTTAAGCTATTGTTCAAGTATGTTAAATCTTTGTTTATTCAGTTAACTGAATATTTGTTTTTGAACTGATGCATCTTTGTTTTGAATACAGTGTGTGATGCAGCAAATGGAGAAAATGTGGACAGTCCGTTTTTTACACTGGAACTTGAGCATGGTGGAATTTTCTGTGGCCCAATCAGAAACCTAGAGTACTGGAATCCTTCTGTTGAGGTGCTAGACTTTGTTGACTCTGGCACTTTCTCTTATTCATTTCTTGAACAACACTTGGTTTGGTTGGGATATCCTTTGAGTGAGCACATCATTTACTTTAGCAAACCAAATAAACCAATCTCAGATGGTTTGATCAGAATTAGCAGTGATGAGGATGTGCAACATATGATAAGAGCTAGTGCTGAGCATAAGATGCTTGTAGTCATGGTTGACCATACAGATTTCATCAGCAACTTCAGGTCTGACTTGGTGTGCACATTGCCCCTATCTTTCATAACATCAACAACAAGTTCTGCAACAGCAAATGCATCCCCTTCCCATAGCCTAGTTTGAGTCTTTGTAGAAGATCCTTTGTCAGAGATTGCAGCAAATGGAACAGGCCCAGAGATTTTGCTTATTGATGGTGCTGAGCAGAACTTGCTAACTGAAGATCCCTTGTTAGAGATTGCACCAATTGGAACAGACCCACAAAGTTTGCTTATTGAGGGTGCTGAGCACACCATGCTAACTGAAGATGGAGAAACAGTTATTGAAGATGTAGTTGTTTCAGATTCTGATTTCAGTGACAGTGACTATGACATAGATGATGGTGATGATGATCTTTATGATGACAACATTGACTTTGATGTTGATGAAGAAGCTGATCAGGATGAGGATGATGTGGAGCCTGAATACTTGCTTGAGGATGAAGATCTCAACCTATCAACTGAGCAAGCAGATGAACTTAGGTACAAGTTTAAAGCTTTCAATGCAAAGGTGGACATGATTTCCCCTGTGTCTAAAGTAGGGATGGTATTTGCTGATGTGGTTGAACTAAGACATGCACTGACTGCATATTCAGTTAGAAACAGAGTGCAGATCAAGAAGATAAAGAATGATAAGAGGAGACTTGAAGCAGTTTGTGAAGATGGTTGCCCATGGTATCTGTATGCTGGCAATGACAACAGGACAGGGGGTTTTGTCATCAAGACTTACTATGGAGAACATGTGTGTCAGAAGAAATGGAAGATAAGGTCACTGACAGCAAAATTCCTGTGCAAGTATTTCATAAATGAGTTCAGAGATGACCAGAAGATGTCACTAGGTACATTTTCAAGAAAAATCACCAATGAATTTCATGTCACCCCTAACAGATGGAAGCTAGCTAGGGCAAGAACTGCAGCACTTAAGGAGATCCATGGTGATGAAGTAGAGTAGTTCAGTAGGCTTAGGGACTATGGTCATGAATTGAGGAATACCAACCCTGGATCTACATTTGTTCTGTCAACTGAGGTTGTTAGAGACAAAGACTCCCCACAGGGCAGGAAATGTCTGAAAACTCTATATTGGTCTTATGATGCATGCAAAAGGGGTTGGCTCAAGGGATGCAGACCTATTATTTTCATTGATGGCTGTCACATGAAAAATAGGTTTAAAGGAGTGTTGCTTAGTGCAGTGGGTATTGATCCTAATGACTGCATTTTCCCCATTGCAATGGGTTGGGTAGAAGTAGAGTGCACTAGTTCTTGGGAGTGGTTTCTCACTACATTGAGAGATGACCTTAACATCACAAATATTGCTCCTTTCACTATTATGAGTGACAAGCAGAAAGATTTGATCAATCCTGTGCAAAAAATCTAGCCAGATGCTGAGCATAGGTTTTGTGTTAGGCATATTTATCAGAATTTTAATGAGAAGCACAAAGGAGAGCAACTGAAGCAAGATCTGTGGGCCATTGCAAGAGCACCAAATAGGGTTAAGTGGAGCCAAAACTGTGAGAAAATGGATGGATACAGTGCAGCTGCTTTCCACTGGACTGAAAGACTTGATCCAAAGACATGGTGTAAATCATTTTTAGTGTCTTTCCCAAGTGTGATATTCTGCTGAACAATAACTCTGAAGTATTTAACAGCTACATTCTGGAGGGCAGAGAGATGCCAGTGTTGTCCATGCTGGAATACATCTTTTACAAGATCATGCAAAGGCTAGTGAGTAAACAGAGAGAGGCCATAGAGAAGTGGGCAGGGCAGAGAATATGCCCAAAGATCAAGAAGAAACTAGACAAGAACACTGAATTTGCTGCTAATTGCCATGTCTCTGAAGCTGGCCAACAATTGTTCAGAGTTCAGTCTGGTAACTCTAGTTATACAGTTGACTTGTGCTTGCACACTTGTGATTGCAGGAGATGGCAGCTCTCTGGAGTACCATGTGGCCATAGTATAGCATGCTGCAGGGAGGAGAGAATTATCCCAGAGACAATGGTTCATGACTGCTACAGTGTGGAGAATTATCTGAAATCATATGGATACACTCTGGTTCCACTTAGAGATCCAAAACATTGGGAGAAACAGAATGGAGACAAAGTATATCCACCAGTTTTCACTAAACAGTTGGGAAGGCCAAAGAAAAACAGGAAGAAAACACCAGAAGAGAAGAGAAGCAGGAATGGTGTTAGATATCTGAACAAAAAAGGTGTGACAATGCACTGCTCAATTTGTGGCAGAGCTGACCACAACAGGAAAGGGCACTACAGGTGGCAGGAAGCACTAATTGCAGAAGGAGTAGAGCTTGTTGATGATAACTATGATGATCCAACATTTCTTCAGGTATGCTTCTGTTGCATCTCATTTTGCACAGTTGGCTCTAATGCATGAACTCCCTAAAATGAGCTTATCTGAACATCTTTCTTTGCAGAACATCTTTCCAAACAGGCCAGATCCTAGGTTGGATTCTACTGAGTCGCCAACTAGTATGGTTTTTAACATGGCCAGCACGGACAGAGCAAGAAGACCTCCTCAAAGGGTCCATGGCCCACTGCCTGAGCTCTCTTCATTTGTTGCTGCTGCTGGGGCTGAAATACCACAACCCAGGGTGACTACAGAAATGAATATTGCTAGGCAGACAAGGGCAAGAACTGTAGCTGACATTGCAAGAGGAAAGAAAAGAAGAGGCAGAGGAGAGGTGCATCCAAATGCAAGAAGAGGAAGGGGAGCAAGTGCAGTCTCAGCTCCAGGAAGAGGTGCAAGGGCAGATGCAGGGTCAGGAGAGGGAGCAAGGGCAGATGCAGGGTCAGGAGAGGGAGCAAGTGCAGGTGCTGGGAGAGAGAGAGAGAGGAGCAAATGCAGGTGCTGGGAGAGGGAGAGGAGCAAATGCAGGTGCTGGGAGAGGGAGAGGAGCAATTACAGAAGCTGGGAGAGGAAGAGGAGGCCAAGCAGGTGAGAGGGCATGGTGGCTGATGTTTGGAGATGACATTGCCAGTCATATTCCTGACCTAAATGCTCCTCCTAATGATTTTCCTGCTGCCCAATCTAGTGGCAGTTGTCAGCCACCATTTTTTGACAAGGCCTATACTTATGTAACTCATAAACTGGCCTTTTTTTGTTATGTCAAACTGTGGCATAAGTTGCCTCATTTTTGGTGGCAAAATGTGGCATATATTGTCTACTTATTTGGATGGCAAACCATGGCATACATTGCCTTTTTTGTAATCAAATATTATAATTAGGAGTTAACTGAATGTTGGAAGATATGTGAATGTTGCAACATATCTGAATGTTGCTGTTCATTGAATTTTGCTAGTTCACTGAAAAAAAACTTGAAAAATTGTTTTGGAGTAGAGCTTGTTCACTGAAAAAAAATTTGAAAAATTGTTTTGGAGTAGAGCTTGTTCACTGAAAAAAACTTGAAAAATTGTTTTGGAGTGAATATTGCTGCTGTTAATTAAAAAGGATTTTTGAAAAAAATAGTTTGTCCTGGGCATCGAACCTAGGACCTATGGATAGCTAACCTAACTGCATTGCCAGTGTGATAGTAATAGTGATTTGTTTAGATGGTGCCACACACTGTAGATAAGCAGACCCACGAGTTCTGAATTTAGCTGAATTTTATTGTGTTAACAGAAGTGAATTTTGCTGTTTTTTACTGAAAATAAACTTTATAAAATGTTTTGGTGTGAATAATGCTTATGTTAACTTAATACTTATCTATTTTGGAGTGAATACTGCTGTTGTTAATTAAAAAGAATTTTTATAAAAAAAATGTTTGTCCTGGGCATCGAACCCAGAACCTATGGATAGCAAACCTAACTGCATTGCCAATGTGATAGTAGTAGTGATTTGTTTAGGTAATGCCACGCACTATAGTTAAGCAGACCCATCGTTCCACTAGCTCGGTCGCTCCGCCGATTCGGTTTCCTAGGCCTTTAAAGCCAACCACCTCACTCCACTAGCTCAACTCCACTCAACTCCACCGCGCTCCCAGTCCACCCACGTCGCACCTCGCTCCTCAGACTCCCCGCTACCCCGCTCCACCAAGAAAACCCCCGCCGCCGAGCTCCACGCCGCCGCCGCCGCCATGGACAACACCCCCGCATGGCAGAGGGCCATCGAGGATCTGGCCGGCGACGACGACGCGCTCCGCGCGGACCTGAAGGAGATAGCAAGATGGTTCCCCTCCAGCGTGATGCTCCTCCACCACGCGCGCGGCCTCGTAAAGGTCATGACTGACGACGAGAAGAGTCACGCCATGCCCGCACCTGGCGTCGCTCCGGTCCTGGTCTTGCGCTTCGCAATGACCGAGACGCGGTCGGAGGATCCGAGGCAGCGCGCATGGTGGTGGATGTACCGCTCCGCCACCACCTCGTCGCCGCACCCAGATCCGTTCCGCGTTGCCTCTAGGATGCAACGCGTCGACGACATCGTCCTCGCCCTCCCCGCGCCGGTCAACACAGCCTACTGGAACCGCTTCAACCCCGACCTGCTCGTCCACGACGACGTCTCCGACATCCAATCCTCCTCTGACGATGAATGCTACTCCGACGACTCCGACTCTGGCTACATGCCGGATAGTGAGTCTTCAGGCGAGGAGGACATAGAGGTGGTTGTGCTATCTGACGACGAGCCGGACGACGTTGTGATGCTGGCTCCCGTCGTCGCCGGCAACGAGGGCGACAGGGAGCTCCCCATTGACGTGGACCTGCTGCCAGAGGTCCCTGACATTGTGAAGCAAGAGGTGGTGGAGGAGGTGCTAGCGGAGGTGGTGGACGGGCAAGCACGGGAAGGATCGAAGAAGAGGAAGAAGCTGACGAAGATTCCAGTTTCAGGGGAGGTGCGCCGCTCCCAGCGTCTGAAGCAGCTGAAGAACTGAAGACTGCTGAATGTAGTTAGGTATGCTCAGTAGCATATAAGTTAGCATATCAGTTAGTATTTAGGTGTGCATCACTTAGTTCTGAGCACATAAGTTATCTGTAGTTTCGAATGGACAACTTTTGCTGCATGTGGAGGGTGAAGGAGATCTTAGTTTGAGCTACTTTTGGTCTGTGTTGAACTACTGCTGCAACTGCATGTGGGTTGAACTTATGCTGCAAGTACCTAAGTTATATGTATGTTGCTTTCATATGTTGTTGTTCCTGTTGTTAGTTGAATATGCTGCTTTTGGTATATGTTGGTTTCATATGTTGTTGATGTTGTTGTTAGTTGTATATGCTGCTACAAAATGCTGCTGTTTAGTTAAAGTGAGTTTACTGAAAAAAATTCAAATTCAGTGATACTTACTGAATACAAATTAGCTGGCCATTAACTTGAATACAAATTCAGTTAAACTTACTGAATACAAATACAAATTCAGTTAAGCAACTACAGTTAAACTTAGTGAATACAAATACAAATTCAGTTAAAAGGAGTTTACTGAATACAAATTCAGTTAAACTTACCGAATACAAATTAGCTGGCCCACAATAATGGGTCGGGTTGGGTTTTTGACTAATATTAGCCTTGGACAATGGTATGGGATTTTGACTTTTGTGCCTAATATTAGCCTATAAAAATTGGCTTGTTTTTAATTTACAGCCTAATATTAGCCCACGGTAATGACATACCAGCCACCCACCACCAAGATTTACCTACCACCCACCCCTCTTACTGCTATATAAAGCACACCCAAACCCAAATGGCACAACCAGCAGTCAAAGGCCAATTCCTCTCTTCTCCTCCCCCTAGACGCCAGAGAGAACCCTAGGAGGACATGGATCCTGGAGAGGTAGTAGATGCAGAAGAGGTACCCAGTGTAGCTAGGCGTAGAGAGGCAAGAAGGATGCAGAGAAGGCAACTGGCTGAGAGAATCCTTGCAGCACGCAACCGCAAGGATGTTCAGCAGTTCCTAGAGGCATTCCCACCTGGATCAAACCCTATTGATGATGAGATCATCTACTGGGCAAGGAGGAGGGCTAATCTCCATCCCTTCCAGGTCACTAGGATGAGGTGGGCCAGGATTCTTTACCCAAAAGATTAAGCTATGAAACACCCCAGATCTTCTATCTATGTATGAGTGACTCTTTTATTTATCTATGTATGAGTGAGTGTTTTATTTACCTATGTATGAGTGCACTGCATGTCAGTGCTTTATCTATGTATGAGTTAGTGTTTTTTCTTCAGTTAACTCTTACTGCATTTTACTAAATCTATACTACTTATTCTCTGTTTAGTTCTAGTTCTGAACATTTTAACTCAGCTAACTAGTCTTCATGTTAACTGAAACAAATACAATTAGTTAACTGTATAGTTAACTGATACATTTAAGTAGTCTTCAGGTAAACTCATAATCCATTTAACTACAAATTTAGTTAACTGGACATGCAAACAGAGAGAGACAAATTCAGTTAACTCAATTCAGTGAACTGGTAATTCAGTGAAACTGAATCTTCAGTAACACTGTCAAAATTTCAGTTATCTCTTGCAACAACATAACTTGGGCAGTCATACAAATTCAGTTAACTAAAATCAGTCATACAAATTCAGTGCCTTAGATGATACTGGCATACAAATCAACAAAGTTCACTAAAGAAGTACAACTAATTAATAGCTCCAACTTAAGGCAGCATTACACCAACAAGGAATTACTCAAATTCATCTAAGATCTCCTTCACCCTCCTTATCTTGCTATTTGTCTCCTCCTTGTGCCTGAACAAATCACCAATCATGTACTCCAGTTTCTTCTTCTCCTTCTTCAGGTCATCCCTCTGTGACACAACTTTGTCCAACTCTTCCTTCATGTTGTCCATCTATTGCTTCATCTCATCCCTATCTTTCTCTGCCTTAGCCCTCACAACCTGATGAATGCTAGTGCTACATTTATCAGACAGCTTCTTCTTCTCAAGCTCTTGCTTTAGGTCAGAAACAGCAAGTCTTGCATTGCCCAACTCAGTAATTGCCTGCTCCTTGTCAGCCACCATCTTAGCAAAATCTAGTTAAAAAAACCTCAGATCTTTTTCCATCTTTTCTTTCTCTCTCACAACCCTAAGATTTTCTTCAGCAAGATGTAAATTCTCACTGATCCTTAACTTGTTCTCATCATCATACATGCCCCAAACCCTGGCTAAACTCATCTTCAGAGTGGCAGGCCATTCAGGGTCAATCCACTCCACAAAGTTGCATTTAGGTGATCCCTACCAAATAACAAAGAAAACAACTTTAGATAAATGACAATCTTGGAGCACTATTGATTCAGTTAAATTTATTTAAATGAAGTTAGGTTCACTTAACTCATTTAAATTCATTTAGGTTCACTTAACTTCATTTCAATTCAGTTAAGTTAATTTAAATTCAGTTAAGTTCAGAAAACAAGCTGTTAACTGAAGATGCACTCCTCCACACTCTTATACAGATCACTTAACACATTGCAAGTTTGAAAAATTAACTGGAGATCTACGAACCTTTTGTGCACAAGCAAGATATCTCCTCCCACTGTCAACTGATTCAAAAGACGCAAACTTCTCACAGACATCTTCATGTTCACATCTAGCTGTAAGATCTGTAGCAAGGCCTCTCCACTCAGAGCAGAAAATGGTGGCAGGAGCAGGAGCCTACAACATTGTTTACAACATATTCTAGTCAGCAAAGAGGCAGGCATCATCTATGCTGAAATTTTGCTACTCAAGAACATACACCCTTCCCATTTTTGCTCAATCCCTAACTGCCAGAGACATAGTCAAGAACTAACCTCACTTGTCACAGAGTAGCCGTCGGACGACGAGCTCGATCCTTCACTCCAAGATACCATGGGGGCGACCTAGACGACGACGGTGAGCTGGACGGCGGCGGCGAGCTTGCTGGCGGCGTGGAGAAGCTGATGCTGGAGTTGAGGGGGCAAGGGGGCAGATGGGGAACGAGTGGAGCTGGATCTGGACCGGACGTGAAGTGGATTCCTCCGACAGATTTAATTTAGGTGGGGGGATACTGCGGGTTGAATCAGAGAAACGGCAGGGGGTTTTGTGCAAATATGCGCGCGCTGACCGGCCCAGCCAATTGGCGAGTTCTCATTGGCCTGGGACTAAATCATCACATTGGATGCAAGTTGGGGTATGTCTTGGTCTAGTTTTGCAAGTTTGGGACTAGATCATCACATTGGGTGCAAGTTAGGGTACCTGGGGTGCTATTACCTCGCGAAAGAAATGAATGTTGCCTGTCCCCCGAGACAAGGCGAGCCTATAGCCCCCGCCCCGCCCCGTTCACCCCTCGGGCATGGTCCAGGCTCCCCTCCCTCCCTCCCATGCACCACCCTTCGCTTTGCTCTCTTGCTACTCTTTCCTCGATGATTCGCCGTCTCCGGCTCCTCAAGCTTAGGGTGTCTCCGTCCGGTTGTAAAAGATGACAGGCTAGACCATCTACAACCACAATAGACTAAGGCCGAACTCCACCGCGCGACCCTATCTTGTCCGGCCTCGTTCGTTTGGGGTAAAACGGACAAACAAGGCGGCCCAGCGCGCGGGAGCAAACAGACTTTTATCCGTTTTGTGTCCGCTTTCGACGTATCAGCGGCCCAAGTTTGCGCCTTTTTGGAGTGAAACGAACACCACGCGGACGCGCGGGTCGTCTGCACGTGTCCTCCCCTGGCCCACTCGTCGGTGGCACAGGGCGGGCCTTTTTCTATCCGCCCCTCCCTCCCTCCGGCCGCACCCCCTCCACTTTTCCCCACTCTTTCCCTCATTGCTGCCGCCGCCGCTACCATTGCAGCCATGCAGTTCGGACGCGAGCTCGCCCAACCCCTTCCCCTCGGTGCCGCCGAGCTACCCAACCACGGCCACCTGGTTTGCGCACCCGCCGGCCGGATTTGGGGCGGGTCCGGTCGGTCTTGAGCTCGACCGGCTGTGGGAGGCCGGGCCACGCCATGGACTGGCCGGGCACCTCGCCGGAAGGCCCTAGCAGGGCCGCAAGGCCACATGCAGGCAGTGGCTCCTCCTCTAGCCGCTCGGATCTGCACCGTCGGTGGTTCGTCGGCAGATACACAAATGGCGGTCGGCCAGGCTCGGTGCTTACCCAAAAGCTCGCCGGCGCACCGTTGCCACTCATTAAGTGCGACCACTTCCCAAGGATGATCGTGCGCCGCGTGTCTACAACGCCGAAACATTCCGGATGGGTGTTCATCAAGTGCTTAAACGATGGGGTATGCGCTTTTTTTTAGTTTCGGTTTGTGCTCTAGATTTGACTAGTTGTGCTAACTTCAAATTTTGTTATGTAGAATGGATGCAAGTTTTGGTATTAGGAAGAAGAGTATATCGATATATTGATAGAGCGAAATTTAGTACATGTTCGTGCACTTTTAGCTAGCATAGAGGCTATAAATGAGACAAGTGCACTTGTTGCTAGATTAGAGGTTAGGCACGAGACTATGTCTGAGGAAGCAACAATGAGTGTATCGAGAAGGCCCTAACCCAACTCAAGGGAGTAGTTATGGAAGTTGGGTATCTTCTAAAATGGATTCTTGTGGTTCTTGTTTCTTTGATCTTACTTTACTAGTCAAAATGTGATGATATATTTTTCATGTACCAAAAATGAATGATGAAATAAAGTTAAGGACTTGCAAAGAAATAATACGCAGACAGGATGCGGCCGGGATGCGGCCGCGCGCTGGGCGCACGACCACCGCATCCCAGGACACGACCCTAAATACCTACCCAAACGGACAAAATCCGGACAAAACGGACATCCGTTTGGCGCGCGCGATGGAGTTGGCCTAATTTAAGCTAACTCCAAGGCGGCGACCCATTTGTTCCGCTGGCATCCGTTTGGTTTGCTGGATAAAAAACACCGCCTAACACAGCAACACAAACGAAGGGGTGTCTCTTTTCTTTTTTATTATATGCCACAATTCATTTTCGGCCCAAATTTGGGCCGGGTTTGTGTCGGCGCGGACGAGTGTGACACCTTCTCTTGTCCTCCCTGACCCGTTTGTCGATGGCGCAAGGACCCCATTTCCCCTGTCATGGACGCACTCTTTTTTTCTCTCTAAAAAATAATCATCATGCTGGGTATACCGAGAAGACGTTGCTGTTGAACAACATCCCTTAATGTGTTCCGCAACCAACAACACTGGTGCAGCAGCCAATATAACAAACAAACGAAAAGTAGAGCTGAAAACCACCTTGTGTCGGCAGCGCGGTTGATCGATTGCAGCGACAGAGCTATCATGGAGCAGCGTTGTCACTATATAATCCATGATACACTGATTAATGTACTCACGCATAGAGGCGCTACTTGAGTACGAGAACAAATATAAATACACGAGATATCTAAATTGGAAATAAAATGTCCATATGCTTGTGCTGCAAAAACAAACAATTTTTGAGTATTTTTTCCTTCAAAACAGAGGCATAAGCTTTGCCTCGATTATAATTTTTAGTATACTTTTTTTTTCTTGAAACAGAGGCATGAGCTTTGCCTCGATTATATTTTTGAGTATATGCTTTCGTCAAGATGCCAGTTGTTCTATGCTTCACCTTGTCATATCGGTATCTGTTTTGTTCTGTTAAGTACTTCATCCGTTCCAAAATAAGTGTCTCAACTTTGTACTAACTCTAATGCAAATTTGTACTAAGCTTAAGACACTTATGTTGGGACGAAGGGAGTATATGCTTCACTTTGTCACATTGGTACCTTTTCCTTATCTCTTCCTGTTACCAACAGGGACGCACACAACAAAACTGATTCCAGTGTTTATTGCAGAAGAGAATATCAATCGTAATACCATCGTACGGGGGACAACCTCCAATTAGTGCCTCCATTAACTTAATGTGGAGAGGCCAGAGTTTATTATGCAATTCTGTCTGGTAAAGTCATAGATGGTGTTAGAACTGTGAAGAATGTTAAGGACTCAACAGATCAAGATTAAGTGCTTAAGACCCCAACAATTTTTCTATCTAGAAGAAAAAGAGATGACATGCACAACTTGCTTCTGGTCTGGTCGTAACATGAAAGATTTTCTAGTGGGACACAACGGACAGGAGCACCATAGACCATACTACAGTGACTAACACCAGGTGTTGTACCTCTCATCTCTAGTGGTTTTGCTTCCTGATGTAGTGTAGGCCCAATAACAAAAGCTAGGTTAGGTGGATTAGGGTGAAAGAATCAATGGGTACTATGCACTTGTGTCTAATGCTAACAAAAGGCATGAACCTACAGGAAAAGAAAATGAGACAAGCAAACATCACATGATCCGGTGGTATGGGCAACCACACACATGAGTTAGCGGTAGGAGTAAGGGCATCTCCAACGCCAACCCGTAAATTTCTCCGGTATATGTCCGTTTTTGTGTCTGGATGTGGTCCACAGACATGATACGAAAGAGCGCAAACCAACACTAAATACAAAGTATTCGGGTGGGAGGAGAAAAAATAGATGGGGACCATGCATATTGTGAAATATTTGTGGGTTAGGACGAGAGAGAGAGAGAAGAGGGGGACCATGCATGTGCAGATGGGAGGAGAGATAGAAGAGAGAGACCATGCATGTGATTGGTCAATTGCATGTCCGGATTCCAGCAAAGCACCACTACTTTTGTCTTCAAAATACCAGAATTTAGATGTCCGGACAGCTTCGGGGATTGATACAGGTCCGCATTGGATTGAAAAAGTGAACAAGTGTGTTCGATCGGACATATACCGGTGTTTTACGGGTCTTCCTTAAAAGATGCCCTAAAACCACAAGCTAGGCTATATATGAACCTATCAACCACAAGTCCACAAGTTAGGTTATGAACGAGCGTACCACAACAATCCATTACTCCATGCTATTAATTAAGATGCCATGAGAAAGACTATGATGTTTGACTAAATGTGTTGTTGCACACTAGGTAAAAGTTTCTAGGAGAAATCATGCTAGCTAAATTCTCGAGTCACCGTGAAGATGCATAGCATACGCACGATTACTTTTGAGTGACAAATATAAGTTAAGGATGACAAAGATGCACAGCGTATGGGCTCAATCCTTGCGGTTAATCCATCAACTCAAACATAGAGACACAGTGTTACCACCTGAGTGCATCTCCAACAGCTACCTTATTTTACATCAATTGCCTAACACCCCCGCTTTTTACGTCATTTTGATCCAAAATCGTAGGTCCAACAGTTGGCCTGTCTTCAAATTATTATGTGGTCCTATTTTAAGGTAGCCTAAAAAAACAACCCTTTTTACCGCAAAAATACAGCATGCACGTGACTGCCACAAAACCAAAACCGTGGTTGTGCACAAGCCAACCGTCATCCTGAACATTCCACGCGCAGCCCTCCCATGACAGTTTCCCCTCCAGCGCCGGTGCCGCCAACGTATCCGTCCGCTTTCGGCCACGGCAGCTTGCGTCGCAGCCGCATGCCCTCCCACGCATCCGCCACTACCAAATCCGACTAAATCCTCCACCGCCGCACCTCCCGCCACCGGATCCACCCACCGCCCCACCACCTCACGGGAATCAGCTGCTACCGCGCAGCAAGCCAGGAGCAAGACGGGCTTCCACAGCTTTCGGCTGCGGCAATCCAGACACTACGCCGCCGAGCTGACGTGCTATGGGAAGTGGCATTGGCTCGAGACGTTCGACACGACGGAGCTCACGATGCATGCATTCTACATCGTGTGTTGGAGGCTCTCCATGCCGACACGCGAGATGAATTTTCCAAAGTTCGAATCCCGGGAGAGGTCACGGAGTTCATCGGCCCCGAAGCGAACATTGTGTCCCGCAAGGAGAAGAGGAAAACCTGTATCGTTCTCGACCAGGTCAACACCCGTGGCACGATGAGGTGGCTATGGCGATTTTCGCCGCGGGAAATCCACATCTGATATTGGCAGAGTATGAGTTGTGAAGGAGGACGAAGTTGCCTCCAAATCAAGGGTGGTTAAGGTCGAGTCGGAAGATGAGGTAAGCCCAATGAGGATGACGAGGAGGAGGAGGACAACATTGACCGTGACAATCTTAGTGACGAAGAGTAATAGTCCGTAGTTTAAGTTTGCATGTTTATAATCAAACTATGTTAAGTTTGCGACTTTAAAACTTTGAATGCTTGATGTTTGCATCGAATATGCAATGATCAAGTTTTAGTTCAGACGTTTTGGGTGCACCATTTCAAGGCAGCTATTGGAGCAGTGGCGCCCTATTTTAAGGCAGCTCTTGGAGAAGAAATTTTCTTGATACCCTAAATCTCACTTTTTAGTGCGCTGAAACTGTTTTTCAATGCCCTATTTCAGGACAAGTGTTGGAGATGCTCTCATCTGATCCACATATTAATCCTCCTAACCAACACTCCCATTTATCATGACAACATGTTTTGACAAGAACGGTTCTTAATGTCTGATAATGTATTTAATTTGTCATACTCAGTTCCTATGGTACTTGTTAATATAAATAAATTTGTCCTAATCGGTGTACATGGCAATCCACTAGATGATCAAGAGTTCGAGATAGCTACCTGATAGATGTCCTGAATATTTATAACCGTGTGTTGGTCAGTCTTGAAGCTTCTCGAATATGGTCCAGCCCTCCCTTAAGAGTTGGACAGTATTTTGTTATGTTAATTACTAGTATTGAGACGATCACGCTCTTTTGGGTCATTTCACGCCGCGACGCCATACATAAGTTGGGTGTCATTCATCCAGTAGTAAGAAATAATAACAGCGCAGCAGTGAATTCGTTGGCACCAGAGGCTGACAATGCGTTTGGCCGGTCATCACATTCGTCGGTGTCTTCCATTTCAAAATAGAGCGCTTCGTCTGTTCCCGTGCTTAACTAAACCGATTACGGCACAAGCAAAAATCATATCAGTGAACCCGTATTTAAAAAAAGTTTTCAATTATATAATTTTTGGTCCTGACGCAGTCGGTCTCATTGGTTAAATTTATGATTAAAGTTGAATCTCAAAAAACACGAACGCACTATATTTTAAAATGGAGGGTCTAGTAGGTACGACGTACGACGGGTACGATTCAGCCAGAGGCACACGCATCGGAGCCATCCCGTACACGGATGGAGCAAGCTTGAAGTTTCAACGCGAGAAAAAGGCCGGAGAGCAAGTTCGAAGCTTGGACGCGGAACCTAATCTGATCTCGAAGATGTGGTCGGATCTACTACTAGCAGTAGCAGTCGAACAGAGTGGGCTCACGCACTGGAGTAGCGTGGTGCGCCGGTCGGGGAGGTCTCGCGAGCGGCCGGCCTCACCGGCGACTGGCGACTGTTGGTTGCTCGCAGGGCAGGAGTGTCGGGTGGGAACGGGGCGATTTGATTTTTTGCCACTCTTTATTTTGGACTTTGATAATTTGCCACTCCTTACTTTGTAATTGATTTGGTGACACTTTTTTGTTTGGATTTTGATCTTTTGCCACTTTTCAACACAAAAACAAACTTTGTAAATAGTAGACAACATAAGTGAAGAAAATAGAGGACTAGTATACCCTTATACCTCTCTGATCCAAACATAACACAGGCGGATGGATGAACTCGTACTCCACTCCTCTCCTGCACCTTCCTGCTGCTCCTCGCCGGTCCTTGCTGCTACTCGCCGGCCCTTCCTGCCCTGCTGCTGCCGCCCCCTCTTTTGCTCCCCTCATGCACCTTCTACCCTGCCGCTGCTGCCCCTACCACTGGAGTCTTCTTCCCCTGCTGCTCCTCATCAAGTTTTGGTGCAAATTTGCTCAAACTAGTTGAAATGCATAGATTCGTTAAACCAATGATCCAAATTGCATGAAACTTTCTCAGATTAGTCACACATATATGAATGATTTATTGTATTTTTTTTTCAATTTTTTCTGACAACTTTTTAATTTCGGTCAAAATGTGGTCAAACTAGTTAATCTGAAAGTTGAGATGCATTTTCCCGTTGAACCAATGATCCAAATTGCATGAAACTTTCTCAGATTAGTCAAACATATATGAATGATTTACTGTAATTTTTTCAATTTTTTCTAGGTTGTTCGAAAAAAAGTTCAAATTTTGGGCAGCATATTGGCTCAATTTGGACAGCATTTTGCCTGTTGTATGCACAGAATAGAAAATTCAAACATATATTTCCAAATGAACATATTCATACACCATGACACAATATCAAGACAATATAGCGAAATAAAGCAGTTAACATGATCATACACCATCTACCATAAGGCCATAATTTCTGCCATGTTTTACAACCAAAAGCAGAAGGCCATTGTAACTGCCATGTTACAACCAAAAGCATAACACAATAGTTGATGCCATGTTACATCCAAAGTAAAGGATGCTAAGTTTGCCATATTACAACCAAAAGCATAGAGAAGATAAGCACAACACTAGTACTTCCTTCTCTTCGGGGTCAACTTTCTAGCTTTCGAGCTTGAGGCCATGTCATATGCTATCATGGTGTCCTCCACGGTTGGGGTAGGTTGCTGCGACGCCTCATCAGCCCAATGCCATGGCCAACATCCTTCTTGTGACTGGATTGAGACTTCCTTGCAGACTCTGTGGCATAGTGAGCATGTGCCTGGTTGGAGTGACAGCCACATCAAGTTCTGGTGCTGCATGTGTTGCCTCATCAGCCAACGTCGAAGCCAACATGCTGCATGTATCGAGAAATGTAATGAGTGCAAGTTAAAATAGACATTGTTGTAGTATGTGGATGTGTTACCTTCTTGTCACTAGATTGGGACTGCCTTGAAGACTTTGTGGCATGGTGATCATGTGCCTATTGGGAGTGACAACAACTTCAGGTTGTTGGGCTGCCACTTCAGGTTTCGGTGCAGAGGCATCATCATCAACTGGATATCTTGGTGCTCTCTTCTTTCTTTTCCTGCACAAGGTACACTAGTAGAAAAAGGGTCAAATGTGAAGCACATTAGTGCCGGTTTGAATTTGAGCCGGCACTAATGTGACCATTAGTGCCGGTTCCAACGGCTAGGCGGGCGGGCATCATTAGTACCGGTTTGTGGGTAACCTTTAGTACCGGTTCATGCCACGAACCGGTACTAATGAGGCTGTGTCAGGCTATGGTCAGTCTGGGGCCCCACGAAGACCTTTAGTACCGGTTCATGCCATGAACTGGTACTAGAGTTTCTTTGTAAGCTGATTTTTAGTCCCACCTCGCCAAGAGAGAGGCAGTATGAGTGGTTTATAAGCCGTGAGTGCACAGACGATGACGAAGAGTTGCAATGCTCACCTACATGTTGATTAGCTTCAAGCCTTGCAGAATAGCATAGATTGCACTCAGCTATGTGCAGTGCAGTCTACACTATTCCGAATGGCTTGAAGCAAATTAACCAGCATTGCACCTCTTTTTTATTTTTAATAACTTATTTGAACTCCGGACTTCTTTTCTGTTCACTATGCAACATTCAAAGTGACGTCATCAATTTCCAACATGTTCTGACATTATTTGTTGTTTTTCGGTCATTTACCTAATTGTTTAGAGAGCTAAATGACTGTGAAATTGAAAATCACTACAAAATGAATCCTGAAAATGTTGACACTTGGCATGGTATCATCATATCACCCGCATAGCATGCGCGAAAGAGTAGAGAGGGTCACGGCAAAAAATGGACGCACTTCGTGTACAAACTGGACATACTCTTTCGGAGTATCAGGGTTTCGGACGAGAACTCATCTGTTACACGACCACTTCAATGTTTTTAAAACTTATTTGAACTCCGGACTTCTTTTGTGTTCAGTATGCAGCATTCAAAGCAACATCATCAATTTTCAACATGTTCTGACATCATTTGTTGTTTTTCGGTCATTTACCTAATTGTTTAGAGAGCTAAATGACC
>NC_041386.1:594246042-594246532 GCF_002162155.2 Triticum dicoccoides | reverse complement strand
GACGCACTTCGTGTACAAACTGGACAAACTCTTTCGGAGTATCAGGGTTTCGGACGAGAACTCATCTGTTACACGGGCACTTCAATGTTTTTTAAACTTATTTAAACTCCGGACTTCTTTTGTATTCAGTATGCAGCATTCAAAGCAACGTCATCAATTTCCAACAGGTTCTGACATCATTTGTTGTTTTTCGGTCATTTACCTAATTGTTTAGAGAGCTAAATGACCGTGAAATTGAAAATCACTACAAAATGACTTCTGAAAATGTTGAAACTTGGCATGGTATCATCATTTCACCTGCATAGCATGTGCGAAAGAGTAGAGAGGGTCACGGCAAAAACTGGACGCACTTCGTGTACAAACTGGACAAACTCTTTCGGAGTATCAGGGTTTCGGATGAGAACTCATCTGTTACATGGGCACTTCAATGTTTTTTAAACTTATTTGAACTCCGGACTTCTTTTGTGTTCAGTATGCAGCATTCAAAGCG
>NC_041386.1:594245252-594246032 GCF_002162155.2 Triticum dicoccoides | reverse complement strand
GTGTACAAACTGGACATACTCTTTCGGAGTATGAGTGTTTCGGACGAGAACTCATCTGTTACACGGCCACTTCAATGTTTTTTAAACTTATTTGAACTCCAGACTTCTTTTGTGTTCAGTATGCAGCATTCAAAGCGGCGTCATCAATTTCCAACATGTTCTGACATCATTTGTTGTTTTTCGGTCATTTACCTAATTGTTTAGAGAGCTAAATGACCGTGAAATTGAAAATCGCTACAAAATGAATCCTGAAAATGTTGAAACTTGGCATGGTATCATCATATCACCCGCATAGCATGCGCGAAAGAGTAGAGAGGGTCACGGCAAAAACTGGACGCACTTCGTGCACAAACTGGACATACTCTTTCGGAGTATCAGAGTTTCGGACTAGAACTCATCTGTTACACGACCACTTCAATGTTTTTTAAACTTATTTGAACTCCGGACTTCTTTTGTGTTCAGTATGCAGCATTCAAAGCGACGTCATCAATTTCCAACATGTTCTGACATCATTTGTTGTTTTTCGGTCATTTACCTAATTGTTTAGAGAGCTAAATGACCGTGAAATTGAAAATCACTACAAAATGAATCCCGAAAATGTTGAAACTTGGCATGGTATCATCATATCACCCGCATAGCATGCACGAAAGAGTAGAGAGGGTGACGGCAAAAACTGGACGCACTTCGTGTACAAACTGGACAAACCTTTCAGAGCATCAGGGTTTCGGACGAGAACTCATCTGTTACATGGCCGCTTCAATGTTTTTTAAACTTATTTGA
>NC_041386.1:594239467-594241108 GCF_002162155.2 Triticum dicoccoides | reverse complement strand
CGAGAACTCATCTGTTACACGGCCACTTCAATGTTTTTTAAACTTATTTGAACTCCGGAATTCTTTTGTGTTCAGTATGCAACATTCAAAGCGACGTCATCAATTTTCAACATGTTCTGACATCATTTGTTGTTTTTCGGTCATTTACCTAATTGTTTAGAGAGCTAAATGACCGTGAAATTGAAAATCACTACAAAATGAATCCTGAAAATGTTGAAACTTGGCATGGTATCATCATATCACCCGCATAGCATGCGTGAAATAGTAGAGAGGGTCACGGCAAAAACAGGACGCACTTCGTGTACAAACTGGACATACTCTTTCGGAGTATCAGGGTTTCGGACGAGAACTCATCTGTTACACGGCCACTTTAATGTTTTTTAAACTTATTTGAACTTCGGACTTCTTTTGTGTTCAGTGTGCAGCATTCAAAGTGACGTCATCAATTTCGAACATGTTCTGACATCATTTGTTGTTTTTCGGTCATTTACCTAATTGATTAGAGAGCTAAATGACCGTGAAATTGAAAATCACTACAAAATGAATCCTGAAAATGTTGAAACTTGGCATGGTATCATCATATCACCCGCATAGCATGCGCGAAAGTGTAGAGAGGGTCACGGCAAAAACTGGACGCACTTCGTGTACAAACTGGACATACTCTTTCGGAGTATCAGGGTTACGGACGAGAACTCATCTGTTACACGGCCACTTCAATGTTTTTTAAACTTATTTGAACTCTGGACTTCTTTTGTGTTCAGTATGCAGCATTCAAAGCGACGTCATCAATTTTCAACATGTTCTGACATCATTTGTTGTTTTTCAGTCATTTACCTAATTGTTCAGTATGCAGCATTCAATTTCCAGAAGAAAATAAATGGAAGAAAAGAAATAATGCAGAAAATAAAAAAACTATACAAAAAAATTACTCAAAAATAAATAGAAGAAAATAAATAATGCAGAAAAGAAAAACTATATAAAAAACTACTCAAAAATAAATAGAAGAAAATAAATAATGCAGAAAAAAACTATATAAAAAATTTGTTGGTGCGCTGTCCAGTGGTCCTGCCAGACCTAGGGTGTGCAAATGCAGGCCCAGAAGGGCCAGCAGGCTCACAGGGCAGCGCGCCCTAGTTAATTAGGCCTAGAAGCGTACTATATAGAGAAGTTCGAAGGAGCAGCTGCTGCTGTGTTTATAAACCAGTGTGTCTGCCCTTCGCTCGGCGAGGTGGGACTAAACATTGTGCACCGCCGGTGGCAGCGCACAACCTTTAGTACCGGTTGGTGGCTCCAACCGGTACTAAAGGGGGGGGTCTTTAGTACCGGTTCGTGGCACGAACCGGTACTAAAGGGGCCGTTTCCCGACCCTTGGCCTGACAAAAATTGGCCTTTAGTACCGGTTGGTGGCTCCAACCGGCACTAAAGACCCCTCCTATATATATGGAACCTATGAAAAAACCAGTTCATCGACCACCAGTAGTTCTTCTCGATCCAAACTTCTTCGCCGCGCGCCCGTTACCCCATCGCGCGCCGCCCTCGCCGCCCCCGCCGCCCGTCGCCGTCACCGCCCGACCCGTCGCCCCCGCCGCGCCCGTACGTTGCCGCCGCCTGTCGCCGCCCGTGCCCGTCCCCCCGTACGTC
>NC_041386.1:594223527-594238845 GCF_002162155.2 Triticum dicoccoides | reverse complement strand
ATATGAGATTTGATGATCTAATCAAAATATTACTATATGGAACTACCTACTTTATTTTAGTAAGAAATTAATAGAACTAGTTTATTTTTAGTAAATGCTTAGTTGAATTAATAGAACTAGTTTATTTAGTTGAATTAATAGAACTAGTAAGTGTTTAATGTTTCACCTATATATGAACATATATGTTAGATATTAGATGAATTAGTTCAATTAATTAGTTGAACTAGTTAGTTGAATTAGTTTAATTAATTAGGTATATTTTTCGTAAGTGCTTAGTTGAACTAGTTGAATTAACAGAATTAGTTGAATTAATGGAACTAATAAGTGTTTAATGTTTCACCTATGAACATAGGAATGTCGTCTGACGACGAACACGATTTCATTATGTGTGAATACTGCGAAGACCAGCGCGGCCTGTGCGGCCAAAATTTTCTAGTTGATGATAGACGCTTCAGCATCAAGCTGGATGAGAACTTTGAAGTGGATACAGTAAGTTACAACGACAAGTCTTTTTTCATAATTAAGCATGACTTATGCTTCATTTTGCTTCACCTTTTAATTTTAATTTTTCACTATTCTACTAGCGTATCCCCTGCCATGCAAGAATTTTTGTCTTGGATAAGATAGGTTTCAGTCCTAACGAAACTATGGAGGTAAAAAGAGTTTACTTGAAGACCGAGCATGGTTATACCTTCAACGTCAAATTATACAATGTGGACACACACACCTATTTTGAATGCAAAACTTGGCAAGCACTATGCAAGACTTATGCATTTGAGCCTGATATGGTTATCACCTTTGATATTCGTCCGGAAGATGATATTGAAGGTAATAGAGACATCTGGGTCGATGTGCAGACGCCTCCAGTTCTACCATTATATAAGTTTCTCAACCATATTTATGTCTTCGATATGAGATTATTTAAACCAGTTATATAATTAATAGATCTCAATTAATATTGACAACTTACTTCCAGTCAAGCAAACATGTCCGGCGCTTGGTAGACAGGACCATCCACTGTCCCGGGGCTGAACTAAACTGCGAGGAGACAAGTCATTATGTTTCATGGCTTGAGGATCTTGATGCTGTCAAGACAAATTTCTTTCCTGCACTTAGAAATGTTAGTACTCAAAACGTGCGACCAATAGTGTTCGTACTGAACTACGGTCACATATATTTAGGAAAGATGGTAAGATTTCTACTATTTCTTCCCAGTGCATCTTTTGCATACATTATTTTTTTAAGCTAAACTTCATTGCTAAGTATGTTACTATATGATGTTCTTCAACAGGGACTCCCGATGAATGTTGTGCCTGATTGGATCGAGACTAAAGGTACCATGAATATTGTTAGCTTACGGCCAAGATATCCTACAATGCACTTTAGTGCATTCAGGATTTCTAATAGCGAGGAATGCTTGATAGTAAAAGACTGGAGCAAAATTGTGAACGATCACAGAGAAGTACTAGGGGGCAGCAATCAGAAGCGCAACCCACGATTAGGAGACAGGTTCATCTGCATGCTCCAATATGATGAATCAGCAAAGCTATACATGTTCTATGCTATTTTACCTGAGAGAGAGAGCAGAAGGAGTGATTAATTAGCTAGTTCATGCTCTTAGTACTTGTCCTCTCATGTCCGTATTCTTCGTCCTGAACTTAATCTCAAACAGTGATTTGCTTTTGTGGTGTTATGAACGCTTATAATATCATTACCATGTTGAACTCGACGATATCTTTGCTATGAAAACCGTTGGTGATGATATATATGATGCAAGAGTTTTTATATTAATTAATATGATGATGATGATGATGAGTTATTATATCATTTATGAAAGAAATTGCATATTAGTTTCAACTGGATGGATTCTAGCTAAGTGATCAAGTATATATATGCCATATCCATATTACCTCGATCACTTAAGTAGGTGATCAAGTATATATAATATGGATATGACATATACTTGATGACTTAGCTAGGATCCACACGCATCCAGTCAAACTAATCACCTAATGATTTAACAACTCATTATAATGTAAAACAATCACTAAATTAAATTGAAAACACATAATTAAAGTAAAAAAAACAAAACACACCAAAACATTTAGTACCGGTTGGTGTTACCAACCGGTACTAATGTCCTACGCGCCCACGGAGCTGGCTCGTGCCACTTGTTTGCCCTTTAGCACCGGTTCGTGTTGAACCGGTACTAAAGGGGGGGCTTTAGTGCCCACACTTTAGTGCCGGTTATGGAACCGGCACTAAAGGGCCTTACGAACCGGTGCTATTGCCCGGTTCTGTACTAGTGGTAGTACACAGTAAAATAAGTGATGAAATAAACATTGATCATTACAAGTGATGAAATAAACATAAATCATCACACGTACCTTGCCTTGGTCCATTCAGCGGACAGGTGGACTGCCTGTGGCCTAAAATGTGGCATCTTTTGCATCTATTCTTGCTGCCTAGCTGTTTTGGTTCTTTCTTCTTTTTAGGACCACCATCTCCACCTTCGAGGAAGCTCTTGTACCTGTTTTTTCTAGTCCTTCCAACACCTCTTTTCTTGTCTAATGGAGCCTCCATGTCA
The DNA here is from genome assembly GCF_002162155.2 of Triticum dicoccoides. Classification (NCBI taxonomy): domain Eukaryota; kingdom Viridiplantae; phylum Streptophyta; class Magnoliopsida; order Poales; family Poaceae; genus Triticum; species Triticum dicoccoides. The sequence continues at coordinate 594,236,258 of NC_041386.1, read as the reverse complement.
AACAAAAATTGTACATGTGGCCATTGAGACCTATCTGCCAATGGCTCAACCTCTCCAGCATATGCTGCCCTAAAATTCTCTAGAGAGAAATAGTCATGCACGTAATCCTCCCATTTGGGGTTCCTTCTATCCAGCAAGAAAGAAAGTGCATGCTCACAAGGCTTCCCTGTGTGCTGCCACTCCAAGCACGTGCACTCGCTTTGGGCAGTTTTCACAACATGTCGCAAGTTGTATTTACTTGTATCCCTCACCTCACAACTTGCAACTCCAGATTTCCCAACTTTCAAATGTTTAAGTCCCCTTGTCCTATTATGAATCTGTTGGATGATGGCTGGAATAATTTTTCCTTTCAGTTTCATTCCAATCTTTCTCCTTTTCTCATGAAGTTTCATGACTAGCTCTCTAAGAGTGTCAGCTAGCTCATCAGGTGGCAACTCTTTGTAATCTTTAATCCAACCATTAAAAGACTCAGCAAGGTTATTATTGATGTAATCACATTTAATTGAGAGGTCAAACATGCATCTCATCCATTTTAAGCTATGGTACCTTGAGAGATACTCATGCACATCAGGTGCTTCTGCTAGGATTTTATTCATGTGGTAGTTAAAAACTTGTGGCCTATATGCCCTAGCAGCTGGCCACATTCTGCCAAACACATCTCCTTGGAACTTTTTAGAGAAGTTAGCCATGAGATGCCTAAAACACTCTCTTTGATCTGCATGAGGGAATATTTTTTTGACTGCATTCTCTAAACCTTTACATGCATCTGTGCATATAGCTAGAGGGGAAACAGGACCTAATGCCCTGTTTAGTTGTGACATGAACCATGTCCAATTTTCATCGGTTTCACCATCAATGAAAGAAAATGCTAGAGGATACATCCAATATGCCCATCTAATGCTGTACAAGCTGCTAAGTGACCTTTCCATTTACCGGTGAGTGCGGTTGAATCTATACTGAGATATGGTCTACAACCAGCTTTAAAGCCATCAATGCAAGGTTTAACAGCCATAAAGAATCGGTTAAAGCGAACAATACCGTGAACCATCTTCATATCTGTTGGGGAACGTAGTAATTTCAAAAAAAATTCCTACGCACACACAAGATCATGGTGATGCATAGCAACGAGAGGGGAGAGTGTTGTCTACGTACCCTCGTACACCGGAAGCGGAAGCGTTAGCACAACGTGGTTGATGTAGTCGTACGTCTTCACGGCCCGACCTATCAAGCACCGAAACTACAACACCTCCGAGTTCTAGCACACGTTCAGCTCGATGACGATCCCCGGACTCCGATCCAGCAAAGTGTCGGGGATGAGTTCCGTCAGCACGACGGCGTGGTGACGATCTTGATGTTTTACCGTTGCAGGGCTTCGCCTAAGCACCGCTACAATATTATCGAGGACTATGGTGGAGGGGGGCACTGCACACGGCTAATAGATCAATGATCAACTATTGTGTCTATGGGGTGCCCCCTTGCCCCCGTATATAAAGGAGTGGAGGAGGGGGTCAGCTAAGGAGTGTGGCGCGCCCTAGGGGGGAGTCCAACTCCCACAGGGAGTTGGACTCCCCTTTTTCCTATTAGGAGTAGGAGAGGGAAGGAAGAGGAAGGAGGGAGGAAGGAAAGGGGGGCGGCCCCCCTTCCCAATTCGGATTGGGCTTGGGGGGACGCGCCCCCTCCCTTGCTCCTTTCCCCTCCTTTCCACTAAGGCCCAATAAGGCCCATATACCTCCCGGGGGGTTCCTATAACCTCCCGGTGATCCGGTATTGTCCAAATATAGTCATCCAATATATCGATTTTTATGTCTCGACCATTTCGAGACTCCTCGTCAAGTCCGTGATCACATCCGGGACTCCGAACAACCTTCGGTACATCAAAATATATAAACTCATAATGAAACTGTCATCGTAACGGTAAGCGTGCGGACCCTACAGGTTCAAGAACAATGTAGACATGACCGAGACACGTCTTCGGTCAATAACCAATAGTGGAACCTGGATGCTCATATTGGCTCCTACATATTCTACGAAGATCTTTATCGGTCAGACCGCATAACAACATACGTTTGTTCCCTTTGTCATCGGTATGTTACTTGCCCGAGATTCGATCGTCGGTATCTCAATACCTAGTTCAATCTCGTTACCGGCAAGTCTCTTTACTCGTTCTGTAATACATCATCTTGCAACTAACTTTATTAGTTGTATTGCTTGCAAGGCTTTAAGTGATGTGCATTACCGAGAGGGCCCAGAGATACCTCTCCGACAATCGGAGTGACAAATCCTAATCTCGAAATACGCCAACCCAACATGTACCTTTGGAGACACCTGTAGAGCACCTTTATAATCACCCAGTTACGTTGTGACGTTTGGTAGCACACAAAGTGTTCCTCCGGTAAACGGGAGTTGCATAATCTCATAGTCATAGGAACATGTATAATCATGAAGAAAGCAATAGCAACATACTAAACGATCGGGTGCTAAGCTAATGGAATGGGTCATGTCAATCACATCATTCTCCTAATGATGTGATCCCGTTAATCAAATGACAACTCATGTCTATGGTTAGGAAACATAACCATCTTCGATTAACGAGCTAGTCAAGTAGAGGCATACTAGTGACACTTTGTTTGTCTATGTATTCACACTAGTATTATGTTTCCGGTTAATACAATTCTAGCATGAATAATAAACATTTATCATGATATAAGGAAATAAATAATAACTTTATTATTGCCTCTAGGGCATATTTCCTTCAATATCCACCTCTACAATGCTGCATGGGGATCTCTTCTCAACTTCTGCTTTGAAGTTAAACAAATATTGAAAACTCTGCCTCATGCTACCATATATCTATTTCTGTGCTATATCTTTGCCTTTCCACACTGTATGATACTCAATGGTTGTGCCATATGTATCTTCCAAATGCCCCAACAACTCTTTGCATCCAATAGTAGGGTCACTCTGTATAATGGGTACAGTCCTTTGTGCTACCCATCCTTGATATGTCATGCTGCTTTTTATTCTACCAGTAGAGGAGCACTTGTGCTTCACGGAAATCTTGGTAACCTGCAATACAAGGTGAAACACATCACAACATAGGAAAAACTTATGAAAAACATAGAAAAAACAGCAACAATAACAATGCTTAAATAAAACGTTAGTACCCTTATGCTTTGTCCATCAGTCCTTATTCTAGCTGTAATCCTCCATGGACAACCCTTGGCTCTACATTTGCCAAGATACCTTTTCTTATCAGTCTTATATCCCCAAATGTCAATTTCCCTTTTAATTGCATATTGTCTGATAGCCATCCTAAAATCTTTCATTGAAGGAAACAAAGCACCAAGATACATCTGCGGGTTCTCTTTGTCATATGCAATATCCTCCTCTGGTGGCACACTATCATCAACAGGAATGGCAGCCTCAATGAAAAGTTGACGATCCTCCTCATCGGTCATGTAAACTTCCTCACTAGGTGGAGAAGGTGGTGGCTCGGAGAACACCTCATCATTGATACCAAGAATATCACACATATTCTCTTCGGTTATGGGAATGTCGACATCGTTGATACTAAGAGGATCGCACATATTGTCATCACATATGGGTGGAGCTATCTCAATCAAGCTCCAATCTATGGGTGGTTCTTCCTGGGTAAGCACAGAGGACTCACATCTCTCACTACTATCAACCACATCACAAACACTTTGAAATTGCATTGTAGCTGGGTGGTCAACATCATCCGGTGAAAACTCCATATCATCTGGAAAAACTCTATACTGACTCCCCATTGTCTGTGCCAACTCAAAAGCTGACAAGTTTGAATTATCAACAACCATAGATGAGCTAGCACTGCATTCTACAGAAGTGTTTGTTGCTGCCTTCTTACTAGCAGCACTTGGCTTTTTAGGAGCTGGTGGGTTTTGGGGTTTTCTAGGAGCACTTGGCTTTCTGGGGGCAGCTGGTTTTTTAGGAGTTGGTGGTTTTACGGGATTTTTTGGAGCAGTTGGCTTTTTGGGAGCCTTCTTCTTTCCTACTTTCTTTGCATTGGGTGCCTCCAATGTAACAGCCTCAGCTAACAGAAATGATTTCTTGGCCTCAAAGTCCCAATGATTGCCAATAAAGTGTGAATTCAATTGTTGACCATTAAGTACAAGATCAATAGTGCTCTCAACGGTGTCTAATGCGAACAACCGCACCTCTTGGCCAATCCCCATTTTGATATGTTGTGCCACAACTTCATTGAAGCTAACCCATGACATATCGGAAATGTTAAAATCAAACACAACGTCATGCTTGTCAATGACTTGCTCGCTTCCATCATCAAGCTTGTAGACATAAGGAGCTACTCTAATAGTTAATGTGAACACCAGCAGCGGCCGATGCGGCCTACTCGACAATGACCAATAATGAAAAACATACGATGGAGTTAGCGTCTATTCACTAACGTGCATTCAGATGAGCACCAAAAAGAAGCTACTTTGCTTTCTCACCTCGGCTCGGGAACAAACAAAGAAGGAAAGTCGAAGCCGTCTCCAACAATGTGCTCACCCCTCTCCGGTTCGGCCATCTCCAACACCTAGCTCATCTAAGTTATGTGGTCTGCAACAGCAAGAAATCAAGCAAACATGAGATATACAACAAAGTAAGCAGCTTGTGTACAGAACAACTTAGAACATTAACAGGGTCAACTTGCTCGTGTACAGCACATAATGGCGGCAGCAGAAGCACACAAGCAACGGTGGCACATCACGGCCACAACCAAGCCAGAAGCCGCCTCGCCGCCGCGCCGCCTGCACTAACCCTAGGGCCGGCCGCCTCACCGCCGCGCTGCCTGCCCTAACCCTAGGGGCTCCGCCGGGGAAATGAGCGCGAGAGAGGGAGGGAGCGGGAAGAGTGAATTGCAAAAAACCACCACATTTGGGGCATCGATTACAGAAAACCACGAGGTCGCTAATCATTTGCAAAAAACACCGCACATTCAGTAAACTTTTTGCTGTGTGCACTGATCGACCGATTTGCTTCGTTTGAGTGCGTTTCCGACAGATGGGGCCCAGTTTCACCCTATGTGGCATAACGGACGGCAAACGGCACTGTCTGGTCGAGACGACTTGGTCGGCTCATGTCGGATCAGCTGACCGCGCCGCCCCCAGTCCACTTCTCACTCACTCGCTCCTCTGCTCTCCCTCCCGCTCTCAACCTTGCTCTGCCTCCTCTCGTCTCTGCTCGCCGCCGGCCGCCATGGTGTCTTGGAGCGATGGCTCGAGCAGTGAGGACTCCGAGGTGCAGATCATTTCTTCCTACGACTCCCCTATTAAGGTCAGTTGGTTCCACCGGGACTGCATTTAGGGTTTTGATTTGGACATTTTGGATTTAGGGTTTCAGCTCGATTTGAACCAGTACATTTGTGTTGCCCAGATCCCACCAACAATGGATGACCCGTTGTTCACTGGTGATGAAGCTATGTACCTAGGGTAGTGTCATGGACCTGTCCCAGCTGCCCAACCCAAGGACATCTCAAGAAGAAATCACCTTTCAATCGACTTGGAGGTGTTTCACTCGACAGACTCGAAGACACTCGACCAAGAAGCAATCACTCGACCAAGGTCCAATCACTCGACGGCCAGGAGACCTAAAGGCACTCCCCACGCTAACGGTCGGTAATTAAGTAGCTTTTATGGTCATCATAGCACTTTATTAGAGGCGTTACTAGTAATGCCTCACCTTAATGAATTTAAAACCCTGCGCAACTGAGGGCCAGAGGGGTCGAGCGGACTCTATATAAGCCACCCCCCTCCTCAGTGTAAAGGGTTCGCACCCTTGTAATTCATGCACGCATAATCCAGTCGACCGCCTCCGGGCTCCGAGACGTAGGGCTATTACTTCCTCCGAGAAGGGCCCGAACTCGTAAACCTCATGTGCTTACGACTTCTCCATAGCTAAGATCTTGCCTCTCCATACCTACCCCCCTACATTACTGTCAGACTTAGAACCACGATAGTTGGCGCCCACCGTGGGGCAGGTGTTTTAGCGATTTGTTGGAGGAGTTGCGATCTTTTCCGATCCAAATCATCATGGTTTCTGGCGGAGTTTTGGTGGAGGGCCGCGAGATCCGTCTCGGCGCGCTCACGTTCATCGCCGACGACTCCGCTTGGCTTCAGGAGGCTCCGCTCGACGTGGACGCACTCCCTATCCACAGGACGATGCACTTTCGCGCGTGCGTCCGCGGTGTCCTCTTGCGGCAACCGTCGACCCACTATCGGTCGGCTCCTGTGCTGTCCTCCCTCCCTGTTTCCGCTGGCGCAAGCGCTCCGGTCGGTCGAGACTTCAGCGGTGGGTGAGACACGCGGTGGCACGCCAGTCGGCCACCCCTCAAGTCGCGGCGATCGAGCCCGACGAATCCCACTACGGCCTGTTCGACTGGCTCCGCAGAGACCGCATCCGAGTGCGACATCACTAATCCGGCGGCGGAGGTTCTGATGGTCGATGGACCACCCAGTCCTCCCGGTTTTCCCCGCACCGACGGAGGCGTAGGTGGAGGCAACCCGTCGCATCCCCATGAGGAATATCTCCCCGAGCCTCTCACGTCGCTACAGAGAGAAGAACTTCGTCGCTGGAACATGGATGCACTGCACACTCCTATCGTTGGAGAAACCCCCGAGGCTCGTGCCTTGGAGGACGCGCGCCTGGCAAACTTGGCCGAGCGCGCTCGACTGGAGAACCTCCAGCAAGCACTCGACGAGCATGCGCGACAACGGGTTCTAGAATCCCGTCGACGTCAGCTCTTTCCGCCCCCGCAAGTATATCGAACTCCGATTCAGAATTTAGCAGCTGCAGCCTGTATAGCAGAGTCGATTCAGCCTGCCCAGTCAAAGGCTGGCAGAGGCTTGCTGCAGATCAGAGCGTTACTTCGGGCAGCAGGAGACCAGAATTCCGCTGTTTCTCAGTCGCGGAACAGGATTCATAGCAGATCCGTTGCTGCAGACACAGTCCAGTCGGCTCATAGCCCAAGATCGCCCCCGAGGCGTGAGGGACGTGGGGACCGGCGTAATCAGTACGGGAACCGTGAGCAGTACGATCATCGATTCGATCGTGATGATCGACGTCGAGTGCCCACCCCTCCCCCAAGGAGCGGGTCGTATGCGCCTCGACAGCAAGATGACAGGCGCCCTCATAGTGTTGGGCGAAGGATTCCAGTCGACCCCAGGGAACCAGGCTTTGATGCGAGATCCATTCTCGTTCAAGGTTTGGTCGACAGGAACAGAGCTCACCGAGAAGGTCACGACAGAGATGCACCTACCAGCAGCAGAGTACATGTTTCGGGGCCAGAGTGCTTTAGTAGAGCCATCAGGGCCGCTCTGATTCCTTCCAACTTCAGGTTGGCAACTGGAGTCAGTAAGTTCACTGGTGAGTCCAAGCCCGATACTTGGCTTGAAGACTACCGAGTGGCCGTCTAGATTGGCGGCGGCAATGATGAAGTGGCCATGAAGCACCTACCTCTCATGTTGGAGGGCTCGGCCAGAGCGTGGCTGAATCAGTTAGCACCCAACAGCATTTACACTTGGGAAGATCTCGCCCGAGTGTTTGTCACCACATTTGAAGGAACATGCAACCGACCGGCAGGGCTGACGAAACTGCGGTCTTGCGTGCAGAAGCCGAATGAAACTTTGAGGGATTACATCCAGAGATGGATCACGTTACATCACACGGTAGAGAATGTGCCCGACCACCAAGCAGTATGCGCCTTCAAAGAAGGCGTCAAGTACAGAGAACTGAATCTGAAATTCGGTCGAACCGGAGATATGCCTCTGAATCGGATGATGGAGATTGCCACCAAGTACGCTAATGGTGAAGATGAGGATCAACTCAGGAGTGGCAAGCTCAAGTCAGTCGCTCAAGAAACCGGAGGAAATTCCAATCGAAAACAGAAGCGGAAAGCTGAGCCAGCTGCTCCTGGGGAAGCCTTGGCTGTAACTCAAGGAAAGTTTAAGGGGAAACCCAAAGGACCTTGGAACCCCAAGAAAGTTAAAGACCAGGACGGAAATGATGTGTTGGATTTGCCATGTCACATCCACACCAAGAAAGATGAAGAGGGTAATTTCATTTACCCGAAACATACCACTCGATAGTGCCGACTCTTGATCCAGCAGTTCCAGGGCAAGCAACCCAAAGATAAGGAAAAGGAGTCGGACAAAGTTGAGGACAAGGAAGATAGTGACGATTGATACCCCAGGTCAATTCCACCCTGATGATTTTTGCCAATGTTGAAAGCAAAAGTTGACTGAAAGTTATCAACCGAGAGGTGAATATGGTTGCTCCGGCGACACCCAGTTATCTGAAGTGGTCTCAGACTGCCATCACATTCGACCGGTCCGATCACCCAACGCACATTGCCACCCCTGGGAGACAAGCTTTGGTGCTCGACCCAGTTGTTGAAGGCACTCGACTGACCAAAGTCTTGATGGATGGTGGCAGTGGTTTGAACATACTATATGCTGAGACGGTGAAAGGGATGGGCATTTTGATGTCCAGACTCAGTACCAGCAACATGAGTTTCCATGGAGTCATTCCTGGGAAGAAGGCTGAATCACTCGGCCAGATTGCTCTTGATGTTGTTTTCGGTGATTCCAAGAATTACCGCAAAGAAAAGTTGATGTTCGAAGTTGTAGACTTCCAGAGTGCCTATCACGCTATTTTGGGCAGGCCGGCTTATGCACGCTTCATGGCCCGACCATGTTATGTGTATCTCAAATTGAAGATGCCTGGTCCCAAAGGTGTGATCACTGTTACGGGCAATCGGAAGAAAGCAGAAGAGTGTTTTCAGAAAGGCTCAAAGATCGTTGATGCTCAGATGGCAGTGGTGGAGCTGCAGGAATACCAGAAGACTGCAGACCCAAGTGATTTGTTGCGAGCAAAGAAGCCCGCTACAGAATCAGCTTTTCAGTCGTCTGGCGAAACGAAGACAGCTCACATCCACCCGAGTGATCCCAGCGCTGCTCCAACTCATATCTCAACAACACTCGACTCCAAATAGGAAGAAGCGCTCATCCAGTTCCTCCGTGAGAACTGGGACATTTTCGCATGGAAGCCTTCTGACATGCCAGGTGTTCCCAGGGAGCTGGCTGAGCATCGCCTACGAGTCGACTCAAAAATAAAACCTGACAAAGAACATCTCCGACGGTCCGCCATCCAGAAGAGAAAGGCTATTGGCGAGGAGGTGGCTCGGCTCTTAGCAGCGGAGTTCATCCAAGAGATCTACCACTCCGAGTGGCTTGCCAACATTGTCATGGTCCCCAAGAAGGACAAGTCACTTCGCATGTGCATTGACTTTAAACATATCAATCGGGCCTGCCCGAAAGATCATTTTCCTCTTCCCCGCATCGACCAGATAGTCGATTCGACTGCGGGATGTGAGCGACTGTCTTTTTTAGACGCCTATTCCGGGTACCATCAGATCCGTCTATATAGACCTGACGAGATCAAAACAGTTTTCATCACTCCATTCGGGTGCTTCTATTATGTTACCATGCCATTCAGCCTCAAGAATGCCGGAGCCACATTCATGAAGATGATTTAGAAGTGTTTGCTCACTCAAATCAGTCGGAATGTGGAAGCATACATGGATGATATTGTGGTCAAGTCACGGAAGGGTTCTGACCTGCTGACTGACCTTGCTGAAACCTTTGCCAACCTCAGGAGGTATGACATCAAGCTTAATCCATCAAAGAGCACATTCGGAGTTCCTGGCGGAAAGTTACTCGGGTTCCTCGTTTCCGAACGGGGAACCGACGCAAATTCGGAGAAAGTCGGTACTATACTCCGAATGAAAAGTCCCGTGCGAGTGCACGACGTCCAAAAGCTTACTGGTTGCTTGGCCGCTTTAAGTCGATTCATCTCTCGTCTCGGTGAAAAGGCATTGCCTCTTTACCGATTGATGAAGAAGTCAGACAAGTTCGAGTGGACTCCTGAAGCTGATGCAGCATTTGCAGAGCTCAAAGCTCTACTCTCCACCCATCCGGTGCTTGCTTCCCCAATCAGCAAAGAGCCTTTGCTGCTTTACATTGCAGCCACGGGACAAGTCGTCAGTACGGTACTGACGGTCGAGCGGGAAGAAGAAGGAAAAGCCTTCAAAGTTCAACGCCCAGTGTATTATATTTTTGAAGTTTTGACCCCATCGAAGCAAAGATATCCTCACTATCAGAAGCTTCTATATGGGATTTATATGACACAAAGAAAGTTGCTCACTACTTCTCTGATCATTCCATTACAGTCGTCAGCAACGCTCCATTGTCAGAGATCTTGCATAACAGAGATGCAACTGGTCGAGTGGCAAAATGGGCGATTGAACTCCTTCCTCTAGATATCAAGTTTGAGGCAAAGAAAGCTATCAAGTCCCAGGCATTAGCTGATTTCGTCGCCGAGTGGATTGAACAGCAACTACCGACTCAGGTTCACTCGGAGCATTGGACCATGTTCTTCGACGGTTCCAAAATGCTGAATGGTTCCGGTGCCGGGTGGTGTTGGTCTCCCCCCGAGGGGATAAGCTCAGATATGTTCTTCAAATCCACTTTGATTCCTCCAATAATGAGGCAGAATATGAAGCACTTTTATATGGGTTGCGCATGGCCATTTCACTCGGCATCCATCGCCTCATGGTCTATGGCAACTCAGATTTGGTGGTTAATCAGGTGATGAAGGAGTGGGACGTCAGAAGTCCAGCCATGACTGGTTATTGCAATGCAGTGAGAAAGCTGGAGAAGAAATTCGAGGGCTTAGAGCTTCATCACATACCCCGACTGAAAAATCAAGCAGCTGATGATTTGGCAAAAATAGGTTCCAAAATAGAAGCCATTCCCAGCAATGTGTTTTTGGAGCACATCCACACACCATCAGTTCAGGAGGATCCCTTCACTGAAGAGGCCCCGCAGCCAAAAAGTGCCACGGATCCGACTGAAGTTGAAGTTCCAGCTGTGGTCGACCTGATCATGAAAGTCTTGGTCATCACTCCCGACTGGACAATACCGTACATCACATACATCCTAAGGAAAGAACTCCCAGAAGACGAATAAGAGGCTCGACAGATCGTCCGTCGATCCAAGGCCTTTACAGTCATAAAGGGACAGTTGTATAGAGAAAGCGCGACTGGAGTAAGTCAGAAGTGTATAGCACCAGAAGAAGGTCAGATGATCCTTGATGATATCCACTCGGGGACCTGTGGTCATCATGCGTCCTCTTGGACCATTGTGGCTAAAGCATACCGAGCGGGATTCTACTGGCCAAGGGCCAATGAAATGGCAAAAGAGATAGTCGACAAATGTGAAGGATGTCAGTATTACTCCAATATGTCTCACAAGCCCGCGTCAGCCCTGAAAACCATTCCACTCGTCTGGCCCTTCGCTGTTTGGGGGCTGGACATGGTTGGACCACTGAGAACGGGCAGGAGCGGCTTCACTCATGTGCTAGTAGCAGTCGACAAGTTCACCAAATGGATTGAAGCTAAGCCTATCAAGAATCTTGATGCTTGCACTGCTATCAGTTTCATCAGAGAGTTGATATTCAGATATGGAGTTCCGCATACCATCATCACTGATAATGGGTTGAACTTTGATTCCGACAAATTCAGGGCCTTTTGCGCCTCTCAGGGCACACGAGTCGACTACACTTCGGTCGCTCACCCCCAGTCGAATGGACAAGCGGAAAGGGCAAACGGCCTAATTCTCAAATGACTAAAACCTCGATTGATGCGCGATCTCAAGCACGCAGCAGGTGCATGGGTCGACGAGCTTCCATCAGTCCTTTGGGGATTGAGGATAACCCCGAACCAATCGACCGGAAGAACCCCATTCTTTCTTGTCTACGGAGCCGAAGCAGTCTTCCCAAGTGACCTGCTTCACAACGCCCCCCGAGTCGAGCTCTACTCTGAAGATGAAGAAGAACAAGCCGGCAGGACGCAGTCGACCTCCTGGAAGAAGAAAGAGAAATGGCCATGATCCGATCGACCATCTATCAACAAGACTTGCGTCGATTCCATGCCAGAAATGTGAAGAGTCGAGCCTTCCAAGGAGACTTAGTCCTCCGAGTGGATCAGCAGAAACCACACAAACTCGCTCCTACCTGGGAAGGCCCCTTCATAGTCACCAGAGTCCTCCACAATGGAGCGTACCACCTCTATAATGTCGATCGCCAGATTGATGAGCCACGAGCCTGGAATGCGGAGCTCCTCCGCCCCTTTTATACTTGAATTCTCACTCGGATGAGATGTAATAAGAAAAACTCATGTAGTTTATTTACCAAAGACAAGAGCGTTATAATTTTCCCAGTGATTGTTATTGTTTTTGTTTGCGTGAGAAATCCCCCAGTGGGTGGCTTAGCTGCGAATCCGTTTCGCCTAAGTTTGTAAAAATAATTTCCTACCGAGTGGTGAGCCAGCCTCCCACTCGGGGGCTTAGCTGCGAACCCGTTCCGCCTAAGTATTTGAAAATCCTATCGAGTGGTGAGCCAGCCTCCCACTCGGGGGCTTAGCTGCAGTCCAGTAGTCGCCAAAGTTTTTGAAAATCCTACCGAGTGGTGAGCCAGCCTCCCACTCGGGGGCTTAGCTGTAGTCCAGTACTCGCCTAAGTATTTGAAAATCCTACCGAGTGGTGAGCCAGCCTCCCACTCGGGGGCTTAGCTGCAGTCCAGTACTCGCCTAAGTATTTGAAAATCCTACCGAGTGGTGAACCAGCCTCCCACTC
>NC_041386.1:594222854-594223337 GCF_002162155.2 Triticum dicoccoides | reverse complement strand
CGAGCCACCCTCCCACTCGGGGGCTTAGCTGCAGTCCAGTACTCGCCTAAGTATTTGAAAATCCTACCGAATGGTGAGCCAGCCTCCCACTCGGGGGCTTAGCTGCAGTCCAGTACTCGCCTAAGTATTTTGAAAATCCTACCGAGTGGTGAGCCAGCCTCCCACTCGGAGGCTTAGCTGCAGTCCAGTACTCGCCTAAGTATTTGAAAATCCTACCGAGTGGTGAGCCAGCCTCCCACTCGGGGGCTTAGCTGCAGTCCAGTACTCGCCAAAGTATTTGAAAATCCTACCGAGTGGTGAGCCAGCCTCCCACTCGGGGGCTTAGCTGCAGTCCAGTACTCGCCTAAGTATTTTGAAAATCCTACCGAGTGGTGAGCCAGCCTCCCACTCGGAGGCTTAGCTGCAGTCCAGTACTCGCCTAAGTTTGAAAAATCCTACCGAGTGGTGAGCGACCCTTCCACTCAGGGGCTTAGCTGCAGTCCA
>NC_041386.1:594215557-594222397 GCF_002162155.2 Triticum dicoccoides | reverse complement strand
GGTCGACTGCCGCCTTCTCCTTGGGAGCTTCGCCACAAATATGACGTATGCTCCATCGCCGACCCGCAAGGACGACGAGGTGCAGGTCGACTGCCACCTTCTCCTTGGGAGCTTCGCCATAAATACAACGTGCGCTCCATCCCACTCCGCAAGGACGACGAGGTGTAGGTCGACTGCCGCCTTCTCCTTGGGAGCTTCGCCATAAATACAACATGCGCTCCATCGCCGACCCGCAAGGACGACGAGGTGCAGGTCGACTGCTACCTTCTCCTTCGGGGCTGCGCCACAAATACAAAAGTTGTCTCGAGTGAAGAACGATTTCCACTCGACGGAGGATTCATGAAGATATTCAATGATAAACCAAGTTCAGATAAATACTAAAGGTTCCGGACCACAGATCGAAGTGCTCGGGCATTCAGCCCGAAAGAGTTTAACGGTTACAAAAACCACTCGACATTCTGAGGCAAATTTAAGGTGAGGCATAAAAGTTTGTTCACTCCGCGGGAGGAGGACGGGCAGGCTCGATGAACTCGTCTAGGTCGACGCCGTCGGCGATCCGAGTGGCTGTAGCGATGAAAGTCTCCATAAAAGATCGGAAGTCATGATTCTGGGTGTTGACGACCTTGATTGCTGCCAGCTTATCTTGTCGCACCTCCTTTCAATGGACACGAACCAAAGACAGAGCCACATCAGCACCACACCGGGCAGAAGATTTCTTCCACTCCTGCACTCGGTCAGGGATCTCGTTTAGTCGAGTCATCAGAGACTCAAGATCATTCTAGAGCGTGGCCTCTGGCCAAAGTGCCGGGTCGATCCGTGATGTGGCGACCTTCAGTCGAGCCAAGTAGTCCACAACACCGTCGATGCGGGATTCCAGTCAGAGCAGATTCATGGCAGTTTCATCTTTCACGGGAGAATTGATTGGGTCCAAACCTGGCTCAATCCGTCCAGTCTCCTCCTCGAAGTTCTGGCAAAACTCTGCATTCACGATCCAAAGATAAGTCAATTTTCGTACGCTGAGTCGACAAAAAAAATCAGTCGGAACAAAATGTGTACCTTCAAGCTTGATGAATAACTTCTTGGCAAGGCTCCTCAGATAGCTCTCCAGATCGTCCCTCCTGCGAGCGATGCCTTCCATCTTCTCGTACAGGTTGAGATTGTCCTTCTTCAAGCGCGTGCACTCCTTGTTGGCTTCGTTCAGAGCAGATTTCATCTTGGTATTCTCTTCTTCCAACTGGCCAACCGAAGCCAGTTTCTGTTCAGCCAGAGCGGTCCTGTCGTCAGCTTCCTTTCGAGCAGCAGCCAAATCCTGATCCTTCTTCGCCAGAGCTTCTCTCAGTTTTTCTGCAAAGAAATGATGCATGATTCAGAAAGAGCAGAAGGGTACTCAAGCCTAAGACAAACCAGTCGACAAACTCGTCTTACCATTGGCGCCATCCTTGGCCTTTTGCAACTCTATCTTGGCCAGCTCCAAGTCAAGGTTCAGTTGGATCTGCTGTTTCTCCAAGTCAGCAAAGCGAGCTCCAAGATCACAAGATTTCTGCAATCAAAGACGAGAAGTTATTTTACAGCGAAAAATGACAAAGACAATAAGTACTAAGACTACGGTCGAATGCCCGCAGTCCACCATAGTCTCGGGGACTACACCCAGTGGGTGCACTTTGCGTGCCCCCACCGGCTCTGATCCCACTCTACCGGCCCGCCGGAGTCGAGTGCGGGAAGTAAAAAAAGGGGGAGAGAAAGAAGAACTCAGACCACAGTCGACTGCCAGTAGTCGACCGCGGTCTCGAGAACTACACCCAGTGGGTGCACTTGGCGTGCCCCCACCGGTTCTGATCCCACTCGACCAGACCGAGTGGAAGAGACAAACTACCAGTTCGGTTTACACTCGATAAAATAAAAAGACTACAGTCGACTGCCAGCAGTCCACCGTAGTCTCGGGGACTACACCCAGTAGGTGCACTCAGCGTGCCCCCACTAGTTCAAATATTCAATCGACGCACCCAGTGGGTGTACAGATGCAAAGATTTTTGGAAAGAGTCTTCAGATAGCATATCCTAACAGAACAAGCGGTGACCAAGTAACCTGAACGTTGCTTTGGACAGCCGAGCTGGTGTCGTAGGCGGCCTGACTGGCGTCCCGCACCATCTTCATCTTCTCCATCATGATGCCCGCCTGGCGTATGGCTTCCTTGGCAGCATTCACTTCGTCCTCTGGGACATGATGGGTCGCAAAAACTGAAGGTGGGTCGACAGGGGCCTGAGCAGTCGATGAAGAAGGCAAGGCACTCGATAGTGGCACGACGAAGGTAACAGAACCCCGATTGGCGTCACCAGTGTCCTGAACGACTGGTTCCTCCCTCGGCGTCGACTGTGGCACCTTGCTTGTAGGAGCTTGCCTATTCTTCCTCGTCAAAGGCCTCTCGGGCTCTTCATCATCATCGGGGTGGTCAATAATGTTGGGAGTTGTGCAAAGTTCAATCGCCAAAATCACATCACCCAATGGTGCACATTGCAGTTGAGTCGACCAAATAAAGACAGAATGGCAGAAATCATACCCAGATTGGAAGTGACCACATCTTCCATTACCTCATCCTTGTCCCTGTAAGCTGAGGTCCCGGAAGTAGCAGCACTGCCAGTTCTAAAGTTCGTCTGGTTAAAACAAGAAAAACAAACAGCGCGGGGCGTCGAGTGAATACAAAGGGAGACACTCACGCGGAAGCGACGGGGATGTCAATCTTAATCTTCGGCAACGCCTTCTGAGTCTTCGGCTCTGCAATTTTGGGATGCTTTGGTGCTTTTTCGGTCGGGGTTGGTGAAGAGATCCGAGGACGCTTTGAAGACTGACCAGCCTGAGCAGTCGCCTTTTCGCGGGCACTCGGTCGTTCTTGGTCAAGCTTGGATCGCCTCTCCCTGCGAGGAGGCGACTCAACTTCTTCTTCGTCACTTGAGTCGTCGCTTTCTCCGTCCCCTTCACCGTCAGAAGTCCATTCGCCACTGTCGACGCCCCCCGCCTCGCCTTCCAGTTCTTGCTCTTGCTCTCCGTTGGGCATTGAATACATTTCGATAAGGGCCTTAAAGAAAGCAGGAAGAATAAAGTCAGTCGATGCGGTATAGACGGCTGCGCGAGTGAATTCAGATTACAATCAAAAGCTCAGAATCGGACCTTCTCTGGTACATGGGACTGGTCGAATGGAGGAACTCTCCTGGCTCCCCTGGGGTTGTCCTTGTTTCCGGTCATGCCCGACAACCACTTCTCTAGTGTGTCGTCTTCGACCTCCTCTGGGTGAATCCGAATGGAGTCATCAAGACCCGAATACATCCACATCGGATGGTCTCGAGCTTGAAGAGGCTGGATGCGCCGCTGAAGGAAGACCTCCAAGAGATCCATACCGGTGACCCCGTCATGGATAAGATGGACCACTCGCTCGACCAGCACCCTCACCCGCACCTTCTCCTCCGGGAGCACCTTCAAAGAGGAGGGTTTCCTCACTCAGTCCATGGTAAAAGGAGGGAGGCTGGTCGACTGCCCTGGCGTCGACTGGTCTTTGCAGTAAAACCAGGTTGACTACCATCCGCGAACCGAGTCGGGAAGAATCATGGCCGGAAAGGAACTTTTCCCTCTCATCTGAACACCAAGACCTCCGCACATCTGAATCACTTGAGTTCTCTCATCACTCGGATTGGCCTTTTTCACCGTCTGAGAGCGACAAGTGAAAATGTGCTTGAAAAGACCCCAATGAGGCCGGCAACCCAGGAAATTCTCGCACAAAGAAATGAAAGCGGCGAGATAAAGGATTGTGTTGGGAGTGAAGTGGTGGAGTTGTGCCCCAAAGAAGTTCAGAAATCCCTGAAAGAAAGGGTGAGGAGGCAAGGAAAATCCACGGTCGATGTGGGTGGCAAGGAGAACGCGCTCACCCTCCCGAGGTTGCGGCTCGGATTCCTTCCCCGGAAGCCGCGCCGATTCATGGGGGATCAGCCCTCCTTCGGCTAGGTCATCGAGATCCTCTTGGGTGATCGTCGAGCGGATCCAGTCGCCCTGGATCCAGCCCTTCGGTAGGCCAGTCCGCGAGGAAGATCCACCCCGACTGGTCGCCTTCCCCTTCGCCTTTGCCGTCGCTTTCTTCGCCCGCTCCAGAGTCGCCGTCTTCTCCTTCCCCATCGTCGCCGGCGAGACGTGTACGGAGCGGTGGCGCTGGGGCAAGAGCGAGCGCGACGAAGGAGGCTGAAGAGGAGAAGAGATAATGGAGACGCACTGTTCAAGAGACCCCGGTCCAACGCCTTATATGAGGCCGCTTCAGAGCGGCTGACTGGTAGGCCCGGGCGGTCCTGTCAAATCCCGTAACAATCGCGTGCGCGATACATGGTGAAAAAGGTGGTGCGGGGATCGAGGCGGCTCCGCCCTATCCCATCAGATTACTGCGGCCTTCCCCGTCCTGCGCGCTTCCCAAAATTCGGATCCCGCGAAATCTGCGGGCAGCAGAACAACTTGTCAGACCGAAGATCTCCTCCACACCGTCACTCAGAGCCTCTCAAGTAAAGAAACTCACTCGACAAAAAACTAAGAATGGATTAAGGCGACTGAAAAGGAAGTTGCTGTCATCACTCAGGTTCATTGATCCGAAACAAGATATGCTCATAGCATGAAAAATGAGTCGGAGAAGTGCTCAACTCCTTCCCCACTCAAACCTCGATCCATTCGGAGGCTAATGATGAAGCTATGTACCTAGGGTAGGGTCATGGACCTGTCCCAGCTGCCCTAACCAAGGACATCTCAAGAAGAAATCACCTTTCAATCGACTTGGAGGTGTTTCACTCGACAGACTCGAAGACACTCGACCAAGAAGCAATCACTCGACCAAGGTCCAATCACTCGACGGCCAGGAGACCTAAAGGCACTCCGCACGCTAACGGTCGGTAATTAAGTAGCTATTATGGTCATCATATCACTTTATTAGAGGCGTTACCAGTAATGCCTCACCTTAATGTATTTAAAACCCTGCGCAACTGAGGGCCAGAGGGGTCGGGCGGACTCTATATAAGCCACCCCCCTCCTCAGTGTAAAGGGTTCGCACCCCTATAATTCATACACGCATAATCCAGTCGACCGCCTCCGGGCTCCGAGACGTAGGGCTATTACTTCCTCCGAGAAGGGCCTAAACTCGTAAACCTCGTGTGCTTACGACTTCTCCATAGCTAAGATCTTGCATCTCCATACCTACCCCCCTACATTACTGTCAGACTTAGAACCACGACAATTGGTTCTGCTGACGATTTGAGGGTGATGTGCGAGCATGGCAAGCCAGGGAAGAAATGTGTTGCATTCCAGGGGATAAGCACTGGGAGGAGGTTCATTGCCTGTGCCGTAGAAGTAAGTTAGTAAATTAATGCAATGTGAAACCTCTCCTGTGTAGTACAGTTCATCTGTTCTAGGGTTAACTGTTCATGTTCTAGGGTTTACTTTTCATTGCTCATAGTTCCTGTTCATGGTTCATTGATATTGATTTATGTTCATAGTAACTGTTCATGTTAGGAAACATGCTCACAATAATTGTTGTTTAGTTTTTTGAGTTGAATTGATCTAACTGAATCTGCACCTTAACTGTAACCTGAACTTAACTGAAAATGTAACATGTGACAACATGTTTGAACTACTTTATTTTGTATTGCAGGGAGTTAATAACTGTGGATTAGTGCAGTGGGTAGATGAGGAGTGGCCAGATCATCTGCAGAATGCACTCCACAAACTGTGGCTTATGTATGAGGATAGCATCCAGGCCAATAAGATGGCATGCCTTGAGCATTCATTTACTGTACACAATCTAGCACAACAGAAAAAAGAGTTGCAGGAGACTTATGAGAAGCTTGTTGAAGATGTGAACAACCTCTTGGATTCTCAGGATAATCTGCCACATGAAACTGATATGAATGTTGCTGACAGCAGCATGGAAAAGGATGCTGAGATCAAAAAATTGAAGGTAGTTGTTGATCAGTTGAAGTGCATTCATGTTGCTCAAGCCAATGTCATTAGGAATTTGAAGTTCAATCATCTGAAAGAGAAGGAAAAGATGAGCTCTGATAAGAGGACTTTGGAGTTTAGCTTTGCTGACCTGAAGAAAGAGAAGGAGATGCTGGATTGTTACATTGCTGAGTTGACTAAAGAGAAGGAGAAGTTGAGCATTGAGAAGAGTACTTTGAAGTGTGATGTTGCTGACCTGAAGAAAGCAGGTGAAAGTAACAAGAGGAAGCTGAAGGAAATCAAGGGTATTTGTGGTGAAGAATAAATTGTGTTGTCATATGACCATGTGGGTCATTGTCTTTAGTTACTAGCTTTGAACTATGGCTTGTAATGTGTTAAGTTTGAATCTGTTGAACTAATTTACTTATGAAGCATTGAATTATGGCTTGTAATGTGTGCTAAATTTGAATCTGTTGAACTAAGCTGTGAAGTATGGCATGGCATGTAATGGGTTTAGCTTGGATCATTTAATGAAGATGTTTGTAGTGTTATTTTTATGTTGGTTTGTGATGAAAGGTCTGTTTGTAGTTTGGATCCTTCATTTAGTGGTTGGTCGACACCAAGACACCCGAAGTGAAAAAAATGGTTAAATTAAGGTTGGTCGACGCCGAGACACCCTAAGTGATAAATTTGCTTCACTTAGGGGTTGGTCGACGCCGAGACACCCTAAGTGATAAATTTGCTTCACTTAGGGGTTGGTCGACGCCGAGCCACCCTAAGTGATAAATTTGCTTCACTTAGGGGTTGGTCGATGCCGAGCCACCCTAGGTGACAAATTTGCTTCACTTAGGGGTTGGTCGATGCCGAGCCACCCTAAGTGAT
>NC_041386.1:594177351-594215069 GCF_002162155.2 Triticum dicoccoides | reverse complement strand
GGGGTTGGTCGACGCCGAGACACCCTAAGTGAGAAATTTGCTTCACTTAGGGGTTGGTCGACGCCGAGCCACCCTAGGTGACAAATTTGCTTCACTTAGGGGTTGGTCGACGCCGAGCCACCCTAGGTGACAAATTTGCTTCACTTAGGGGTTGGTCGATGCTGAGCCACCCTAAGTGACAAATTTTCTTCACTTGGGGGTTGGTCGACGCCTAGCCACACTAAGTGACAAAAATGGTTCATTTAAGATTGGTCGACACCGAGCCACCCTAAGTAATAAATTTGCTTCACTTAGGGGTTGGTCGACGCCGAGCCACCCTAAGTGACAAAAATGGTTCATTTAAGATTGGTCGACGCTGAGCCATCCTAAGTGACAACAACATCATCATCATTAATATAAAATCCTAAATAGCTTGATGCAACAAAGTCTAAATGACAGCATCATATTCAACATAATCATTATCATAGTCTACTTGACATCCTCATGCATAAAAGTCTTGATCACAACCATAATTAGGTAACTTACATAGTGCCATCACAAAGTAGCCAAAATAGGCTGAATTAAACTGGTTTGAACATGACAAACTCACAGCTGTTTTGAACATCACAAACTTGAAATTGTTTTCAACATCACAAACTTGAAATTGTTTTCAACATCACCATCATGAAATTACTTCTTCTTGCTGCCCTGGGAACAATTGAACCACTCAGATATCTTGTAAGAAGGTTTTCTTAGCCTTCCAGTACCTGAAGCTCTAGGTGGTATGAATGTTTTCTTTGCAGCAGTAGAAGAACTTGGCCTAGAAGCACCAGCAGTAGATGAACTTGGCCTTCTAGCTGCAGCAGTAGATGAACTTGGCCTAGAAGCAGCAACAGTAGATGCAGTTGCTCTCCTAGTTGCAGGAGGAGCTGATGGAGCTGGCCTAGGTGCTGGTGGAGCTGTAGTTCTTGCCTTGGGAACTGCTGGAGCTGATGGAGCTAGCCTAGGTGCTGGTGGAGCTGTAGTTCTTGCCCTGGGTACTGATGGAGCTGCCCTTGGGGCTGATGAAGCTGCATCAACTCTTCCGTTTTCCTGCAGTGTAAACATACAAAGATTAGAACATAGTATAGGAAATATAATCATAAACTGAATTTTTTGAAGTTTGGACAATTAACCTGGTGTTGGTTCCTTCTCATTGCAAGGGATGTCTTCAGATTTTTGTGGCAGCTAGTGTACCTATGCCCACTCAAATTGCAATTACTACAAGTGATTGATGCCATCCTAGAAGTATCCTTGGGAGCTGGCTTCTCAAACTGATTCTTTCTCCTCTTTGTATGCTTCTTTCCTGGCTTGTCTCTGAAAACAGGTGGCTCTATGTCAGGGGTCCCAGTCTTTGGCCATAGATCAGGCCCAGGCACAGGGGAGACAATTGGACTGTGGGCTTGTTGATACATTGGTTTCTTGAAGAAAGCATTAACAAAATCTTCTGGATGTAGTTTAGCCTTGTTAATTGCAGAAACACCATGATTGCAAGGAACCCCAGTCATGTCCCATTTTCTACACCCACATGTGTAATCTTTCAGATTTACTGTATATGTGCTTTCTCCACTTGCAACCTGGTATAGATCAGGTCCAGCCTTGATTGACTGACAGAATCTGGAATGATGTTTAGCTTCTTCCAGCTTTTCAGCATATGTTGGGCATATCTGCCACTTACCTGTCTCTGTCTTGGTCCTATTGGCATTGAACTTAACTAACAATTTTGTTCTGATCCCATCAACCATGGTTTTAATTGGTTTTCCTCTCACATCAAGTATCATTTTATTGAATATTTCACTTATGTTGTTCACAACCAAGTCAGTTTTATAATTTGTGTCCATGGCATGTCTAGCCCATGTACGCTTTGGTATCTTACTAAGCCATTTCCAAGCTGCTTGACACTCTTTTTTCATACCGTCCATTGCTTGATTATATCCATGCTCAGTATATGAATAACTAGCCTGATCCATGTATTTCTTTAACTCTTCACCTCTAAAGCCAGCTGTTTGGAAGTTCTGATAAATATGTCTAAGGCAGAATCTTTGAGGGCAATTTGGGAATACATTGGTTATTGCTTTAAGCAGACCCTGTGAAAGTAAACTAATGTTTGAATATGATGCCAGAAGACACTATTTGTAAGTACTAAGCATGTTCTAATTTGCACTATTTGTAAGTACTAAGCATGTTCTAATTTGCACTATTTGTAAGTACTAAGCATGTTCTAATTTGCACTATTTGTAAGTACTAAGCATGTTCTAATTTGCACTATTTGTAAGTACTATGGTGTATGAGTTACCTTTTGTCTATAAGATATGATAGTGTAGTACCCATGCTTCCCTGACTCACCACCAAGAGCATACTTCAGTTGTGTTAGAAACCATGACCAGCTGGCAGTGTCTTCCTTGTCAACAATTGCAAATGCAATGGGAAATATGTTGTTATTACCATCTCTACCAGTTGCAGCCAGTATTTGCTGCCCCGTGGTCAACTTAATGAAGCAGCCATCAACACCTATAGCAGAAAATTTCACATTAGTACTAGGACAACATAAATGATTGTGTTCACACAAATTAATATAGGTACCTATGAAGGGTCTGCAACCATTTAGGAAACCCTTTTTGCAAGCATTGAGGCACATGAACAAGCCATGGAATCTAGGATTTATGCTAGGATGGGCCTTCAATTGCTTTGTTGTAACAATGCATCTACTTCCTCGATTGGTATCCAACACAGCTTGGAGGTAATCCCTTATCCTTGTGTATTGTGCCCTTTGATATCCTTGGACAACACTCTTAGCTGCTTTCCTTGCTCTGTAGGCCATGTGAATGGACACTTCTATTCCATGTTTATTCTTCAAATTGGCTATTATGGTCTGGACTGGTGTGTTTATGTCTGCCCTCAACTGTTCCTCACACTCATGTGCCAACCATCTTGCAGTCACTTTGGTGCTCTCTCCTACAGCAGCACAATTGTGGTACAAGCTCATCTTCTTTATACAAAAAGTTTTCTCATGTGCTATTTGAGAAGCAGCAATGAAAAAAGGACAGTCTTCTGTACTGCAAACTGTAATAACTCTATCTGAGCAGTTTCTATGAAAAGAGTAGTTCCTGTTTTGTGAGATGTGAAATGTAAGAAGTGCTCTCCTGAATTGTTGGACATCTAGAAAACAAAGTTTCTTCACAAATTATTCTTGTGGGTTCTCCCTCTTCTCATCACACCAAAGCCTAGGCTTCTGCTTTCTGGCCCTGCTCTACCTATCATTTGGTTGCCTAAATGTTGGAAGCTGAGCACCATCATTAGCATCCTGACTTAAGTCACCTGGGTTGCTCTCTTCATCAGATGAAGGTATCCAATCTTGCTCTATGATTTGTTCAAGACTTCCATGTGATCTGGTTGTTGGCCCCTTCCTCTGGCTTCCTCCTGTGTTGCTGCTTCCTCCTGCACTACTTCCTCCTATAGTGCTTCCTCCTCTCCTACCCTCCTCAGCTTGCTCATCCTGTCCTACCTCCTCCTCTCCTGCTTCATCCTCCAACTCCTCCTCATCTGGTTGATAAAGCTCTTCTACATCAGTGTCTCCTTCAAAGTGATTGAGAGGATCAACTCCATGCCTCTTCATTGCCTCCAGCCTAGCTATTATGTCTTCATCTTCTAAAATCTCATTGTCACTATCACTGTCAGTGAACTCTTCAGCAAGCAGCTCTGGAAGTTTTCTCTTTGCTTCCTTGTACTTCTCTTTTTGTTTTTTATTGGTCCTAAACTTTTCAATCTCTTCATTCCTCCTTTGCTCCATCATCTTCTCAATCTTCTCTTGATCTTGGTCTGTCTCCATGAAGTACTCATGCCTCTCACTACCATAGTCCAATGCAAACTCTGGTTCACTTGGACCCTTTAGCTTCAAACATGAACTCTCCTGGGTGTTCATGACCTGGATAGGCTGTGGTTGGGGCTTAACTGGACTGGGGAAAAGAACTCCTGAAGTATCTACCTCATAGACAAGTGGTACACCTAATTCAGACAAAGGGACCTGCTCTTCATAAACATGACCAATGTTCAGGTCAGCTGGTGTGGGTGCATCACTTCTCATAACTGTAATGTTAACCACATTATTTCCTTTACTGCATATGTCATCCAACATTTCTTCAACCTTGTCATCATCAGTTAATTCTTTCATTCCCGACACCCCCAACTCCTGGATCTCTGACATAATACATATAATCTCTTGAACTAAATCCTTCCAACTCTATTAGTGCAATAAGATTCCAATATGTTATGTCTGATAAGCAAATGGTTCTTTCCAAATTATCTCTATCAAAGAAATGGAATCTCACTTCCCATTCTTCATCATCCAACCTAGTTCATTTAACATAGTTGTTAACATTCAGATAAAACTTGTGTTGAACAATACAGATAAAATTCAGTAAACCTAGTGTTAAACAATTCAGTTAAAACAACTGACTATTGAGCCATTATGTTCAAAACTAGTGTGCAATTGCAGTTGAAACTACTGAGCCATTATGTTAAACTAGTGTTAAACTTAAGTTAAAAACATCTTAGTTAGCAAGACTGAGCAGTGCAATTATGTTAAACTACTAACCAGTTCAAATTCAGTTAGCATGACAGAATAAATTACCGTGTAAGTTGAAAACTAGTGTTACAGCTAATTTGCACTCCAAACCATTACTGTAACCCAATAATCCTAACCCTAGAACCCAAACATTACAGATAAAATTCAGTTAGCATGACTGAATAATTAAAGGCAAGCTAATTTGCAGTTCACTAACATTATTGTAACACAATAATCCAAACCAAATACCAACAACATAATCCCCAACTCTGTACTTGTCCTAGAACCCTAACCCTAGAACCCTAACCCTAGAATCCAGATCGAGGAAACAGGGAAACAGTGGGGAGGGGGAGAGGATGGATGCTTACACCACACCGCCGAAGGAGGATGCAAAGTGCTGGCTGCCCGTCGGATTTGCCTTCACCGCCTTGGCAAATGCCCTAGCCGCCGTGTACTGCGGGTCCGGGGATTGGGGAGGAGGCACCGCCTGAGAAGGATTCGAGCTCCCGCAGAGCTCCAGTGGATCTCCATCACCACCAGCATCACCAGCGGAAGCGCCGCCGCCGCCGCGGCCGTCGCCGCCGCGGCCGTCGCCGCCGCTAGGTTTCGCCTTCCCCATTGAAGCCCCAGGGAGAGCAGAGGAGCGAGTGAGTGAGAAGTGGAGTGGGGGTGGCGCGGTCGGCCGGTCTGACGCGAGCCGACCAAGTCGTCTCGACCAGACGGCGTCGTTTGCCGTCCGTTATGCCACGTAGGGGGAAACCGGGCCCCATCTGTCGGAAACGCACTCAAACGAAGCAAATCGGTCGATCAGTGCACACTGCAAAAAGTTTTCTGAATGTGCGGTGTTTTTTGCAAATGATTAGCGACCTCGTGGTTTTCTGCAATCGATGCCCCAAATGTGGTGGTTTTTTGCAATTCACTCGAGCGGGAAAGAGGGAGGGAGCGGGAGAGAGGGACTCACCAGGGCCGCCGCCGTCGAGTATCCCAGGGCCGTCACCGTCTTCCAGTAGCCGCCGTCGTCTGTCGCTGCGTTCGTGAGCGAGAGGGGATGAGAACGAGCTCCTCTGTTCTGGTCAATCGAGATGTAAGGGCAAATATGTCTTTTTTTGTGAGACCCATATGATAGAGGGCAAAATAACAAACATCCAGGTAAAAAGTGTCATGAGATCAAATACAAAATAAAAAGTGGCAAATAGTCAATGTACCAAGTAAGGGATGGCAAATAATCAAATTGCCCGTGGGAACGAGACAGCGCGGGAGCCAAGCGTGCCATGCCGATGCCGTGCAGGGCGCACCCAGCATAAGTTATAGGACGCCATGCCGATGCCGTGCATGCTGCAGAATCTATAGGTAGCACGGCGAGAGAGAGGCCACGCGCGCCGCACCGGCGCGTGTGCCCCAGGATCCCCCCGTGCTCGAGGACCATCCCGCTCCCGCCCGCTGCGCGCCGGAGCGCCGGACGGACCGCGGTGGAGTACGTGGGGAGCCGGCCGCTGCGGATAAGGCTCCGACCTGGCGCTGCTGGTGGATGCGCGCGGTGTTGGGTGTTCGGGGCCGGGCATGGAGCGGGGCGGATGGCGACGCCGGGGCGCCGAGTTCCAAGCCAACAGTGGATTGTACCCGTACTAATTATGCTATGCGTACGTCCGGGCGAGGGCAAATGAATGCTCTGCCTGTCCCCGAGACAGGGTGAAGAAGCTATGGTCCGG
The DNA here is from genome assembly GCF_002162155.2 of Triticum dicoccoides. NCBI lineage: Eukaryota > Viridiplantae > Streptophyta > Magnoliopsida > Poales > Poaceae > Triticum > Triticum dicoccoides. The sequence goes on along the minus strand of NC_041386.1, from coordinate 594,208,778 downwards.
CCGGCCCGTGCCTTCAGCCCTCGGGTGGGCGCGCCACGCCCACGCATGGACCATGGGCCACGGTACACCGCCTTGCTTTGCTTAAGGTGAAGGTGAAGGTGAACTAGCCACACGGACCATGCTTTGGCTATCTCACAAGCTTGGGTGTTTCCTTTTGATTGGAGGAGATGATAGGGTTTTAGCGGCTAATAATGGTGCTTATCCTCCTGCAGGGACAACAATGCATATCTTTTTAGAGGCTACCACCAGTATATTTTAGTACTTCCTTTGTAAGCTACTATAAGAGCATTTAGATCGCTATCTCCGTAAACTAACATAAGAGCGTATAGATCACTACTCCTTCGTAAACTAATATAAGAGCGTTTAGATCACTACTTGCTCTTATATCATTTTACAGAGGAAGTGCTAATTTATAACAAGCTTCAATGCACGCGCCATTATTTATTTCTCCACGAGAGAATGACACTTGGCAAGTCAATGGATTGAACTACTCATGTTTCCCTCTCTCGTTTTTTCACAGCAGAGGAAATTGAAATCATCATGCTGGGTATACCGAAAATATGCTATAATTGTTCCTGAACAGGAGAATATGTTTGCCACATTCCACACATTATACGTCGGTGGTGGCCATAGTCGTGTTTGTGTGGACGTAGCTATAGTTATTATTAGTACTAGTTGGATGCCCGTGCGTTGCCACGGGACAGAAACATGTATAAAGGTAATGCACGATTATACAACAGTAAATGCTCAAGGTATCTCCGGCTACATGCATCATGCGTCATCTCCTCCTAAACTCTGCTCTGAGTCAAGTATTGGGGTAGGAGACCAACAATATGGTCATGTACTAAGAACCTCACATAAACATGGATAATGAAGGGTTAGACATCTAGCGGCAACATCTGATACTACGTTGCTAGTAGGAGTGGCCATCATAAACTAAAGAAGGAAATCGTGTTCAGACTCTTCCCATGATTGTTACTCAAAACACAAGTCTTTACTTCCTAATGCATTCCTGTCAAGCGTAAAAAATCCATTATTTACCTTTAGTTGGTCTCTTTGCATCATGTGCATCAAATACAAGAAAATACCATGCAACATATAAGAAGATACCATGCGGCCATTTATTAGTTCACAAAAAGATTGTCTAATGGATATTAAGCTTAGTGATATGCAGCAAAGATGATGCAACAAAATGAGACAGTGATAAACAAACTATTTATATGAAATATGGCTTTATTTCAACATTATATAAAGGGAATTGCAAGATTACATCTGGCTGGCTACAACTAAACAATAAAACAAAATAAGAAAATTGCACTGAAACTCCACAACTTACAAGTTCATTTCAAACAGAGTTGCTTTCCCCTCCAAGAAAACAATCTGTTAACACAAGCAGGAGCATTGACACTTTCAGAAACCTGAAAAGAGAGGACCTGTCTCCTAGAATTTTCAAAAGAAGGGAGGAATTTTACCATGCTCCTCACGCGCTGAACCTGTAATCGAAACCAACCATAGCCGTTCCCCGGCAGCCTTCCCACGCTCAACCCCGCGAGCTTACCTGACCATTTCTCTAGTGCATCTTTGTAGCCATACTAACCTCGTTGTATCCACCTACAATTGCAGCCATGCTTCTGAATGGAGTGTAGTAGGGCAAGAACATCATGTCAATGTCCGACTCGACCGGCACGACCTTGGTGTCCCTGAAATGTTGATGTGTGCCCTACAGGATATCCTGCCTGTTGTAGTCATGCGCCCCACCATTCTTTAAAAATTGTGATATCTACTGAAAAATTACATCTGATGCACTCTAATTAGCCAGTAAGAACATAAATTTCTAAAAGCATATACCAACTTTTGAAAATCTACAGTAAGGTGGGAATATCTACTGAAAATTACATATGATGCACTCTAATTAGCCAGTAAGAACATATGTAAATTTCTAAAAGCATATACCAACTTTTGAAAATCTACAGTAAAGTGGGAATAGTTTCTTAATAGTTTACTTTTATGTGAATTGTAATTCAGTAAAGGAAAATGGAAGAAAATATTGTGCAAGTATAGACTGTACATTCCTCTAGATAAAGCAAAGTCTTTGAGCACAACTTCTAAATGTATGTGTATGCTCCAGTTTTTTGAAGCTTCACCTATATTTTATTTTTATATAACCAAGACCATTGTCTTATCCTTGACATGCAAGGAGAATGAAAAATCCATAGCCTATAGCCTATAAGACCATAATCGCAAAACCTCATATAATCAACATGCACATTTCCTAAACATCGCAGCATATCACTTTACCTATGTAAGGGCCCAAATTTGGCGTTTCAACCGAGTTTCAAGCCACACGAGTCCCCCCAAAGAGACTTCTGTTGGTTCCAGTACTAAAGCATATTGTTCGTATTGTCTGAAATCTCAGCTGCAAACATCATTGTCAGAAAAAAAACAAGGTTTCTCGATACAAGGGGCTAAATCTAAAACTCTAAACAGATTAGTAAATAGTAAATTAACACAATACCTCTTGTGTTATGGAATTGTAATATCAACTCGTGTGCATCTACAGATTTGGAATAATAAAATTGAGATAATTACATTAATTCACACTTGAACAAGTTTAAGTTTTAATCTACATAGCGAAAAACCACTCGCGCTATTGGATAAGCCACAATATCGGGGTTCAATTTGCAAACCTCGTAGAGCACAAAAGTTGTTCGTGCTTGATCTTACCCACTTGGTTATGCCCTTGTAACAGGATGATTCAGCATAACCAATACAATTCGTCAGAGAAAGGATTTAAGTGGGTGAGGGGATCTGCACAATTCACAATTAGTGCACGTCCAGAATAGCAAATTCTATACAAACTATTAGACAATAGCTCAGAAATTCTGCACAGTAACTGAAAGTTTTGGCACAACATTACACTCTCCGCCTGTTACATTTCTGGACATTATCTGAAAAGTAAAGAACACAACAAAGGAATTGGGAGGGAGATAGATGTCACGCTCAGAGCGACCTTGCGGAGGAGATCGGGGCCGAGCTGCCTGCAGGGAGTACGACGGTGGTAGGGGTGGGGCTTGAAGATGAGAAGGTCGACAACAGAGGGCGGCAATTGAATGGGCCGTTCTCCATAGCCACCCGCCTACACGAGCCTCGCGTGCCTCCTGCTCGCACGCACAGCAGTGTAGCCTCCAGCTCGTGCCTGCACACCCGCTTGCTCTACTGTTTAATTGCTCTAGAAGGGCGGCGCCACCACAATGAAGACGACGGTGGCGTTAGGAGCGGGAGAAGAGCGTCGGATGGAGGGTCATCGAGCAAAAGAGAGTCGGGGTGGCGCGGCGTCGTGTACAACCAGGACCGCAGCCAGCACAACCACGATGTGAACGAGGAGGGCAACGATGGTGGGAGGCATGGCTTGGCCACGCAAGGCTCCTGGCGGCTGATCGAGATCTGCAGCGGCGAGTGGCCATGCAAAGCTCTGGCGGCGGATCGGGATCTGGGATGGCGAAGATGGCGTGCACGATGATTTTTCCAGGGAGAGGATGTGATCGGGAGACGAGGGCATGGAACGTGTGATCGTGGGAAGTAGTTATATTTTTTCTTTCCGATTTTCTTTTTTCGTTTTTAATTCTGAGTGGGGATTGGAGGCTGGGTGAGTCGCGCGGGATAGAGGGATCGTACGTCGGGATCGAACCATCACGACGTTCGATCCCCCTTTAATAGTAGAGATAGTTTTTCATTTGGGGCCGCACATACGACGACTCCGCTAGAGTTGCTCCAATGATACTCCCTATGTCCAGGTTTATTAGACACCATTTAATTCGGGTCAAATTTGACAATGAATTTAACTAAGGACAAATCCAACAATATATTTTTGTAGCATATACTTTATATTTTCCTAATCAAATGCATGGTCAAAATTGGACCAAAACTAACAAAGGGGCCCAATAACCCTGGATGAAGTAGATATCGGGTGATACCACCATGCACAAGCTCTCATGCTTCGATACTGAAAAGTCACATTTTAAATGTTTGTAGAAAATCATTATAAGATTCTGAATGTTCACAATATATGTGTCTGTGAGTTAATTCAGATCAAAATTATAGATTCGCGTTGAGAAAAAAAATCGGGCATGAATAGTGTTAAAAGAAGATAAACACCAATAGTGCTAGAAATGACACACTCACATCTGGTTTTGTCTTCTCAATATGTGTTTTGAATTTGGATATGAATTTGATGGCACATATCACGTGGACATTCACAATAGAATAGAATATTCCAAAACATTTGAAAGTGACTTTTCAAAATTTGAAGCATGGAAGCATTTGAAGGGTGTTATGTGTAGAATCAAAAGTATCGACCAGATGGGGTGAATGGGAGATTATTAAAAAAAATCTAGAACATGAAATACTTCAGTAAATAGAAGAATAAAATGGATAGTGAAAATCTAAGCAGCGGAATAGAAGTGTGAGTATTAAAAAGTCTTTCGGAACAATCACAGGGAATGAGGAATGGGAAACTCTTTGAAACTCAACAGTTTATAGAAAGTAAAGTTGAGTGAGGAATGAGAGCATGATGCTTGACAATGACATAGATATATGTTTACCACAGTTCAAATTGTTGGCATAGTTTTACATCTGGGTTCGAGAAGTTGAGTCATAGTTGTGAGGAAATACAGGCCTTCACCTTATTCTACTCGAATTAAGTTTCTCATAACTCACCCAATCAACGGTGGTAGATCTTGCGGTGATCTCTGGACCAAAGCAAACTTGTTCTTTGGCGAATAGATACATAGGATGCTCTTGGACGACGCCTAAACTTCTAGAGGATGTACAATCCTCAAGAGTAACAAGTCCAAGCTAGGCTTTGATCATATTCTTCGATGATGCTCAATCACAGTTCAATCCTAGGTTCTCGGATTTTTCCTCACTTAGGATTTCCTAGATTAGTGTGAGGAAGGGTTGCTCATACAACATTAGTAAAATCATGCGGAGTGGCCAACCAAAGATATGTTAGGTCGGAGGCTATTTATTGTCGGGGAGCAACCCAACGGTGTTGATATGATCGTTGGGAGCACACTCACCAACGTACACATGACATGTGGCTAACGGCCAGACTTCAAATCACAAGGTGTGTGGGTTGACTTGCCGGGCAAGACATACAACTTCTCAGTGAAGAATTTTAATCTTGGTGTCCTGAGGACTTAATTAACCTCAACACCGAAACTAAATGATTTGTCTGGAAGGAGATTTTGAAGTCTTCCATCAAAGAAGAAATAGTTTTGATTGAGCTCACACACGAAGACTTCAATCTTGCTTTCACTTAGACCCATCTTAATAGTATGGTTTGCCCTAAGATTCAAATGAAGAACAAAGAAACTAGCAAATAGAAGTCAACGCCTCATCTTCCAATTTTTCAAAGAGCATCTCTGAAGACTTCAATGTTCTCACAACATTTTTATGGGTCATCACCCACTGGTAACGAAATCCTCATAAACTTTCGTCTGTGTATACTCGCAAACACATTGCATATTAACTGTTTATCATTAATCATTCAAAACCCACAAAAAGACACTAGTTGCACTTAAAGTATCACCTCGTATTTCCCCATCCTTTGATGTATTCCGCAACTAACGGTGGTGCCGCTAATAGATGAAACCCACCTTTTTTGCGAAAAAAAACCACCATGTCGGCATCGGCTTATCGATTGTAGTAGTCTAGAGCAGGGTTGTCACCATATAATCCATGCACACATATTTAGTAATGTATTCATATATGCTACTTGAGTAATACGAGTGTACGCATGAGTAGAAAAAAATTAAATGAGAAAGGTGTGGTAGCTCCTGGGTGCCCCTACACCCTCATGAACGGTAAATTGATTTTTTTAAGCAAAATCTTAAATTCGGGCTCCAAGAATGTTATTTGTGGCTGAAACTTTGCAAGAACATCGAATGTTTGATCATATTTGTTGTCCGAAAGTTTAGGTTTATTTTTATTTTTTTAATGTTTTTGAATGTACTGTTCATGGAGGGTGTAAGGGCACCCAGGTGTTGAAAGGCATGTCTCATTTTAAATATTGTAGAAGTCCATATGCTTGTGCTGCAAAAAGGCGTTTTACCCGAAAAACAAACAATTTGGGAGTATATACTGTCAAGATGCTAGCTGTTCTGTTTTCGCCTGCTTTACTTTTTCACATCAGCACCTTTTCCTCATCTTTTAGTGTTACCAAAAGGGATGCACACAGCAAAAACGATTCCAGTGTTTATTGGACAAGAGAACAATCCAAGTACCATCATACCGTGGACAACTTTTAATTAGTGCCTTCATTCAAAATTCATGAGGAGGCACAAGATTTCAGGACCTCTTCGATTTGCAGGATTTTGAAAATGCAGGATTGAAGTTGCATGCCCATTTTAATCCTATATGATTAGCAAGGAGTGTTTGATGCAATAGAAAAAAAACAAAGAGATTATAAAAAGTGGTTTGAGTTGATGTTAGATTTCCTATGAGACAATCATATTTTCTAGTTTTTTTAGGGAATAACATTTTCTAGTGGGAGCAGAAAGGATAAGGCACCATACTAGTGACTAACGCCAGATGTTGTACGTCTTGTCTAGTGGTTTTGCTTCCTGCTTTAGTGTAGGCCCAATAACAAAAGGCAAGTCAGGTGGATTAGGATCAATGGGCAGTACTGATATCTAATGCTAACAAAAGTCATGAACCTACAGGAAATGAAAATGAGACAAGCAAACATCACATGATCTGGTGGTATGGGCAACCACACATTCTTTCAGAAAAAAAGGGCAACCACACACGTGAACTAGTGGTAGGAGTGTAACCACAAGCTAGGCTATATATATGAACCCATCAACCACAAGCTAGGCCATGGGCAAAGCTACCACAACAATCCAGTACAAAGATGCCATGAGAAAGGTAATGCATCTTGACTATATGTGTTGTTCACTACCGGACTCGCGGCCTATGCCTACGGCCCAGGGCCGTCGGCATAGGTCCTTTGCCGTTGGCATAGATCTATGCCTACGGCTGCCATTGACATAGGCCCGTCGGCGTAGATCACGTAAGCGTAGTCTTGTCAGACCGTCGGCGTACTAAAGCCGTCGGCATAGCAGCCTATGCCTACGGCTTCCGTACAGCCGTCGGCATAGTTTCACCGTCGGCAAAAAAATGGACGAGACGGCGGCTAACGGCGCCGTTGCAAAGTCCGACCAACTAGGAGTTGCCACGTGGCAAATCTATGCCTACGGCTTTGCCGTCGGCATAGCCTTCCACGTGGCAGCTCCTGATTGCTCCTGGTCGTGGACTATGCCTACAGCAAAGCCGTGGGCACAGATGCAAAACTATGCCGACGGCTTTGCCGTAGGCATACACGCCACATGGCAGCTCCTGGTATCACAACAGCCATCTATGCCTACGGCATTGCCGTCGGCATACTTGCTGACCAGAACCAAAAAAAATTTAGCCAAAAAGGCTAGCTATTTACAAATGCTTATACAGACACTAGTAAGCGTTTGGACAAAAACACATGATTTGAAACAAGACCAGATGTGGATAGATTTCTCAAAAAAATGAAATTTCAAGCAGTGACAACACCTAGTTCATCAATCATACTAATAATTTATAATATCATTCTCCGGAATCAACATACTTGTTGAAACAAATATATATCACACGCCTTTGCATAAATTATATAATATTTTATCTCAATGCACAATTTCTCAACACATGGTGCCTAAACGTTACAATCTCCTGTAAATGAACTATAGTATGTGAACCATTTGAAATTTCGGTGTCATATTGTTACAGTATAATGAATGCCCTTGTTGGGCAATGGACCATTTTAAAACTTCATCACCATCGTACCTACACACATATAAGTGTTGTTCAGTAAATAACCATTTATGTATCAACTAAATTCAGTAAAGGACTATTACTATGAGAAAATCAAGTGTTGTTCAGAAAAGAGAAGTGCCCATTATCACTTTAGTTATAACTGCTACTGCTAGCTGCTCTTGCCTCCCTTCGCATTGTAAGGGTGTAGTATTTAGAAACAAAACCTTGCATATCAAATTATATGGAGAACATATGCTGCAATGAACCATTGAATGATCTAAAAACCAACATTGACATCCAAACTGGCCCAGCTCTCCATCTAAAAATAATCTTAAATAACAAATAAAAAATTGCAACATCAAGTGAATTTGGGCTGAAGTGAATTTGCCTTTGGTTGACCAATATTCTTCGTCTTTTTGTTCCAATATTCTTCGTCTTTTTGTTCCAATATTCTTCATGTTTGGTTGACCAAACACCATCTCATATTATGATTTATGAAGCGGTCATTTAGTAACACCACAATATCCCAAAGTAGCAGGCATTTTATTTTCCTAAAAAAGAAGTAGCAGGCATATTCTTAAGCTTCTGTACAAGCTTTGCAAAGAAATTTTATAACCCCTCTAGATTGTCTGAGAAACAATACTGATTCCAGATTGCCGGTTGTATCTCAAATTGAAATCATAAGTTAAATACTTGTGACAACCTACCCAGAAAGTCTCAGTCTCAAGTATCATTGCTTCCAAATAAATTACTGTGATGCAACAGTAACTCGTAGATGGCAACCAGAATGAAATTGTATCAAAACGGACCAAATCTTGCTAATAAACTCAACACATAATGGAATTAGACCTTGCAATTATGGCAAGTTACAGCCATCAAATTTATCTGCTCTAATTCGCAACAAGAAAACTTTGATTTGTGATATGATGATGACCAGGCAGCCAAGGAGAAGTGGACATGCAAGAGAGGAGTCGTGACTTGGCGACCGTGGTTGTTCTCTGCACATACCTTGCTGCGGTGTTCGTCCTCCACTCCAGCGTCATGCGTGTCCCGTCCTTGCCTCCCCGCGCCTTTCACACGACATATCTTCAACCTCCTAACCATCTTTGATGCACTGACGCTGAGTTAAGAAATCTTCCAGGAATGACATTGAAAATTAATAGTCAAGCACAATCCTTGAGATAACATGGTTATCGTAAAAGTACCAATATCTATCAGGAGACCAAACCTACTAATTTAAGCCACGCTTCAAATCTTGCGCAACTTCTCCTATATAGAAGCGTGGTTTCTTCTCATGTAGATGTGGGAAATCTGACACGGATGCATATATGCAACAAAAAATTCTCTAGTGTCATACGCACAAGTTAAGTAGTTAACAAAAGTTTACTTCCCACTACTAATTTTGCACTTGTCATAATAAAGAAAATAGAGCTCGACATCACAGCAACAAAAGCGGTAGACTGGGAGCCTGGAACCATGCACACCAAATCACAGAGCAGAAAAATAGCAGTACTACCTGGAGCAATAAGAAACTCAACGGACTGGGGCAACATTTGGAAGGAGACAAGCAAGTACTACAACAGCTAGCTAGGCTGAATTGAAGATCAACCAAAATCATATCAAGTATTTGTTGAGCATGATTATACACGGGAAGGGGAAGGGGTTCACGGCAGGGACCTTTAGGTCATGGCGTGGCTTGCATCTCTCCTCCTCATGTGCATTGGTTTGCATCCAATCCTTGCAGTCCAATCCATGGGCATCCCCCTCCCTGCATCTCTAGAACAACACGACACTTAAATTTCATCAACTTCCATTGCTACTTAATAAAAGAGGAGCAAGATGTATATGCTGCATAAAACATACATGGAGAAGCAAGCTGCTTGAAAACAGAGGAGATCCATGATGGTTGTTTTCATTCGCAACAGAAGAACTCGAAAAAATGTGCAAGTGTATGCTATCTATGGATACACCAACTCCATCAAGTACCTAGCACCCAAACTAAGAAAAAAAACATTCATATGCAGCAGCCCAAACTCAACTTTGAGAGAGCGGACTGATTAACATTTTTTTGTTGGGTCGAATTTTTCACAAATATAGATAGAAGCACTCCAGAAGCTATCAGAATAAATCATAGAGGCTGGCCGAACTAATTGGCGCACTCAAACGATACAAGAGAGCGGCCTGATGAACACATTGTTAGAGATGCACATATAGCTAATTTCTGTAGATCAATTAATCTACTAGCTTGGTTGCTTCTTTTAGCTAGCATACATGTACGTGATTTGTTATAGCATACATAAACCGAACACACTTTCTTTATCAAAATTTTCACAACTAGAAGAACTCCAGCAGCTAGCTAGGCAGAAGTGAAGATTGACCAAAACCATATCAAGCAATGTGAAGCATCATTATACAAGGAAAAGGGGGGAACAGAGGAGTGCAGAGGGTCTCACCATGGGGGTGCTTTAGCCGATGTAGTGCACCGCCATCACGCCGTGGATGGAGCCTCCGTCACGCCGTGGATGGAGCCGCCGTCTCGCCGGAGTTTACCCGCCGCGTGCGTCCGCCCCGCAGCCACCGGGTGCAGGAGAGCCGACCACGAGGGGGAGATGCCCGTGGGACTTGCGGTGGGCGTCGGAGAGGGCGGAGCAGAGTCGCCAGCGACACGCCGGAGTTGGAGGGGACGCCACCCTCGAAACCCTAGCAATGGGGAGGGGTCGTGGGTGAGCTCTCGGGGACGCGAGAGGCGGATCTGGCCGGAGGGAAGGGAAGAGCGGCGGCAAGGGAGCTCGGATCTGTGCTGCGCGCCGGCGAGGGCCGCCGGTACAAGCCGGAATCGAGTGGCGTAGGTGGCGGCGGTGAGGTTTCGTGGGGGGGAGGGAGAGACGAGCGAGAGGGAGAGGTGTGCGGTGGATTTCTGTCTTGTTTTTTTTTCTTTTCCTCCTCCTTTTCTTTAGATGGATGTATGTGGGGTGGAGAAATGGATGGATGGATGTGAGCCATGTCATCAATCCATGGCATAGTTGGTTCCACCAATGAGAATTAAGCTCTTGCAATTGTATTTTCTCCTCTTATTCTGGGTAAACACTTGACAACTTTGGAGAAGGGCATCGGCCTAAATGGCTCGCTCCTTCCCATGCTTTCCGACCGGGCCGAGCCGACCACGGTAGGGCGTGGTAAAGTTTCAGCGCGTTTCGGAGAAGCCTAACCGGAGGCCGCTTGTAACCTAAAATGATGTCCATAAGTGTTTTGTCAAATCAAATATGATGTCTTTACGGCATGTGTAGGTGTAGTGCAACCAAAGGAGGGACATGCCCCACCACCGGAGGGCGAATGTACCTCGGCGACATGCCGGATCTAGCCATTGAAATCCACAAAAAATCATACGATGCCGGAAATCCTCGGGACCTGGCGCGGTGTCGTCATATGGCCCTTGTAGGGTGTGGTAAAAGTTCGAGCGCGTTTCGCAGAAGCTTGACCGGAGGCCGCTTGTAAACTACACCATCCCCAAGGTAGTATGTGGCTATCGAGAGAGAACTTGTCCGGTTTGTGAAGGAAGTGTGTTGCTTGTTGCTTAATTGACCTCGAAACTTCTCGTGCTCTCAAACGGGACCATTGCATGACACGTGCCAGAACATGGCATTTTTCTAGGCCGCCTGCAATATTTGAGACATTTATTGCATCTATAGGGTTTCAATGCGGGAAGTTACAGATCTGCATGGAGACCACCTGAAACGATACCCAGAAGTGGTTTGTCAAATCATATATGATGTCTTTGCGATATGTGTAGGTTTAGTGCAACCACAGGAGGGACAAGCCCCACCACCGGAGGGTGAATGTACCTCAACGGCATGCCGGATCTAGCCATTAAAATCCACGAAAAATCATACGACGCCGGAAATCCTCAGGACCTGGCACGGTGTCGTCGTATGGCCCTTGTAGAGTGTGGTAAAAGTTTGAGCTCGTTTCGCAGAGGCCTGATCGAAGGCCGCTTGTAAACTACACCATCTCCGAGGTAGTATGCGGCTATCGAGAGTGAACTTATCCGGTTTGTGAAGGAAGTGTGTTGCCCGTTGCTCCGTTGACCTCGAAACTTCTCATGCTCTCAAAGGGGACCATTGCATGACACGTGCCAGAACATGGCATTTTTCTGGGGCCCCTGCAATATTTGAGACATTTATTGCATCTGTAGGGTTTTAATGCGGGAAGTTATAGATTTGCATGGAGACCACCTGAAATGATACCCAGAAGTGGTTTGTCAAGTCATATATGATGTCTTTGCGGTATGTGTAGGTCTAGTGCAACCACAGGAGGGACAAACCCCGCCATCGGAGGGTGGATGTACCTCAACGGCATGCTGGATCTAGCCATTAAAATCCACGAAAAATCATACGATGCCGAAAATCCTCGAGACCTGTCACGGTGTCGTCGTATGGCCCTTGTTGAGTGTGGTAAAAGTTTGAGCTCGTTTCGCAGAAGCCTGACCGAAGGCCGCTTGTAAACTACACCATCTCCGAGGTAGTATGCGGCTATCGAGAGAGAACTTCTCCGGTTTGTGAAGGAAGTGTTGCTCGTTGCTCCGTTGACCTCGAAACTTCGTGTGCTCTCAAATGGGCCATTCCATGACACGTGCCCGGACATGACATTTTTCTGGGTTGCCTATATTATTTGAGACATTTATTGCATCCGTAGGATTTCAATGCGGCAAGTTGCAGATCTGCATGGTGATCACCTGAAATGATGTCTAGAAGTGTTTTATTAAATCATATATGATGTCTTTGCAGTATGTGTAGGCCTTGTGCAACCAAAGGAGGGGCATCCCCCGCCACCGGAGGGCGAATATACCTCAGCGGCATGCCGGACCTAACCGTTAAACTCCACGGAAAATCATACAATGACGGAAATTCTCGGGACCTCGCACGGTGTCGTCATATGGCCCTTGTAGGTTGTGGTAAAAGTTTGAGCGAATTTTGTAGGAGCCTGACCGGAGGCGGCTTGTAAATTGCAACATCTCTGACGTAGTATCTAGCTATCGAGAGAGAACATGTACGGTTTTGTGAAGGAAGTGTGCTGCATGTTGCTCTGTTGGCTATTTCAACCCTCCATCACACTTGTATACATATATTAAGACACAATGCAAGTTTTAGTGGCATTACTACCCCTGAAGGCCCCCGACCGGCCTAACCCTTACCCGTTGACCCTAAGATCCAGGCCTTTGACTTTCACCGGACGGCCTTTGCCCGACGGACTTTTCCACCTGGTTGTGATAGGCCAGCCCATAGAAACATTTCAGACCAAGGTTGGGGCCCAACCCACCACAAGATTCCCTCCGGTTTGACTCGACATGGTCATTTCCACCCTCCCAGTGCTAGCAGCAGCACCGTCCATGAAGGGGGTCACACTCTGGAGCCGCGTGCTCGGTGTTTACACCTTCCATAAAAATCCTAGAAAGAATCTGATGGATGTAGATATAAATTTTGTTTCTTTGGCCAAGGAATGAAAAATAAACAAATAAGTCAAAATAAAACGGTATTTTCTGTAAATCTGAAGCAAACATGATTTTGGTTTGTTCAAATTTGAAACATAGTATAGCAACATAATCCTTTCAAGATTTTGATGAAAACCATATTAAATTTGTCAAAATCGATCCACATGTCAATTACTTATGATTTTAACAAAGTATAAGGACCTATATGCAAAAGTACATGAGGTCACATTTCTAACATACTCAAAAACAAAACAAACTGGATATTCATAATCTATGGAAAATTCTACCCCAAATCGATGTATAATTTGTGTATGTTTAATTTTAGATAAGTTATATTTAAATTAATCAAATTTTAACTTTCAAAAATAAAAATAATTTAAAATAAAAAACAGATGATATCTATGCCTATGGCACGGCCGTAGGCATAGTTCTCGGCCAGGAGCTACCAGGAGGCGCCACGTGGCGGGGCTCTTGCCGTAGGCATAGATGGAAAACTATGCCTGCAGCTTTGCCGTCGGCATAGCTATACCACGTGGCAGCTCCTAGCAAAAAAACAGATGATATCTATGCCGACGGCCGCCGTCAGGGCCGTCGGCATAGATTTGACGGTGTCGGCCCGCCGTCTGTCCCCGGGCCACCAGAGCCACCTCTATGCCGACGGCCTAACTATGCCTACGGCTGCCGTAGGCATAGATGGAGCTATGCCGACGACTTTTCTATGTCGACGGTTTTCCCTAGGCCGTCGGCATAGATAAGGCCGTAGGCATATAAGCTTATTCCGGTAGTGGTTGCACAGTAGGTAAAAGTTTCTAGGGACTAATCATGCTAGCTAAATTCTTGAGTCACTGTGGAGATGCATGTACGCATGATTACTTTTGAGTGGCAAATAATCCCTCTGTAAACTTTTGTAAGACGTTTTAGGCTACTGAAAAATCTCTAAGTTAAAGATGATAAAGATGCATGGCGTATGGGCTCCATCCACGGCGTTAATCCATCAAGTCAAAGATGGAGACAGAGTGTCACCACCTGACCTGACCCACAGATCGACCATCTGAGCACCCAGTAACCAACACACTCATTCATCATGATGACATGTTTTGACAAGAGCAATTCCTAATGGCCGTTACCATATTTAAATTGTCACAGTCGGTTCTCATGGTGCTTGTTAATGTACAGTTCAGTTGTCTTAATCAGTGTACATAGCAATCCACTGCATGAGATAGCTACCTGATCTGATGTAGTAGATGTTACCATTTGTCACTGCCAAAGACTACTACTGGTATTTGTATTTCTCCTTATCCTTTGATGATGACTCTTGGTTAAACTTTGGCAGCCAAATGAGAGTATCAGAGAGCTGATTTAACACTGATGAGGAAAGTTTAGGCACAGTAAAGAAATATTTTTTCGTTATATATACACATCATACTGACTAAACATGGCCTGACTATTTATTATTACTCCCTTTCCATCGACTAAGCACAACTACTGAATGAAAATAAAGACCATAATTACCTCATGTACTGATTGATCAAAATCTACTATCTCAATTCTGACCAGCACACACTTATATTTATATGGACACACGAGGAGACGCATGCCCGCATTTGTTGAACGTTAAGGACTAATTAATTGATAAATTAGTTATTTTGTCAGCTTAAATTGTTGACCGAATAAGTTCTATTAAAAGAAAAATACTACCTCTGGAACTAAATATAAGACGTTTTTGCAGTTCAATTTTAGCTGAAAAAACACCTTAGATTTAGTTACAGAGGTAGACTTCATACCACATACAACAAGCTGACATCATTTGATTCGTCTTGTTGGAGGAAGCTAAGGCACTAACAACAACCCACTGGATGAGATAGCTACCTGATCTGATGTAGTAGATGTTACCATTTGTCACTGCCAAAGACTACTAGTATTTGTATTTCTCCTTATCCTTTGATGATGACGCTTGGTTAGACTTTGGCAACCAAATAAGAGTATTAGAGAGCTGATTTGACACTGGTGAGAAAATTTTAGGTCCAGAAAAGAAACACTTGTTCTTTATATACATCATACTTATCAGATATGAAATGACTTAAACATGGCCTGACTTAAACATGGCCTGACTATAGGTTGTTAATTTCCGTCATAAGCACAACTACCGAATCAAATGTAGACCATAATTACCTCATGTATCAAAATCTACTACTATCTCAATTCTGATCAATAAACTCTTATATATTTATACGGACACACAAGGAGACGCATGCCCGCATTGTTATGCACCAATTAATTGATCAATTAGTTATTGTGTCAGCTTAAATTGTTGACCAATAAGTATTATTAAAAGAAAAACGCTTCCTCGGTAACTAAATATAAAACGTTTTTGCAGTTCAATTTTAGCTGCAAAAACACCTTGGATTTAATTACAGAGGTAGCCTTCATACTACATACAACAAGCTGATATTATTTGATTCGTCTTGTTGGAGGAAGCTAAGGCACTAACAACAATCCATCATCTATCAACAACTTTTTTGCGAAAAGGAGGATATCAACATTCAACAGGGCATTGACAATGAGACGTTCCAGATTTTCTTTCGAATCTGATGAATGTAAACTTTCAATTTCTAGCCTCTCTAGCTAGCCTGAAAGAAACATTCTACTACCTCACAAGAAGCAACTCCCTGCAGCCATGCGTGTCAGTATCAGCCATGAGCACGATGGCGCCTGTATATATCAGGTTCTTTGGCCATGCATGAATCATGAATGCATATGTCTCTTTGAGTCTCTGCAGTGCAGAATCTAGCGTTAGATAGGATATGCCATCAACCAAAGTGAGGGGCCATGTAAAATAAGTAAATGATTGCTATACTTTGGGCATCTTCAACGCGAACCCCTGAAACAGACACTGTATTTTTTTATGGACAGGGTAGCTGGCCATCCAACCATACCCGCATATGTTTCAAACTAGATTTGGATAAACCGGGCGAATTTCATGCAAACCAGACCAAATTCATTACATTTTTTACATCAGCTAAACAGAAGTGGACGAGTCTTTTTTAACCTAATCTAAATGATCAATTACTTACTCCCTCTGTAAACTATTATACCTTCAACCAAACCGAGGGGCCATGTAAAATAAGTAAATGATTGCTATTCTTCGGGCATCTCCTACACAGATCCCTAAAGCGAACACTATATTTGTCCGCGGATAGTGATACGGTAGCCGGCCATCCAACCGTGTCCGCATACATTTCAAATTGGATTTGAATAAACCGAACGAATTTCATGCAAAATGCAAATTGGATGATTTTTAATTAAATCAGACCAAGATCATAACATTTTCGACATACTTCAACTAAAAAAAGTCTAAATGATCACCGGCCATGGCAGAGTCCATGTCCGACGCCCTGTCTTCCCCATATCCCGCAAGCTCACTGGCCGGCCATGAGCACCGGGAAGTGAAGTTGCGGAAGGGGGAGAATATGAGTAGCCTTCCTGGGACCCAAGCCGTGGCGGCATCCCATGTCCTACTCTTCCTTGCCGGAGTCCGCCTTGTTGACGGCGCCGGACATCGATATGCCGGCCTTGGGGTCATGGCGGCTGGGTGTGAACCGCGGAGTCTATGGTCCATCTCAGGGGTGTATCTATGGTCCATCTCATGCCCATCTCGTGCTTGGTTGCAAGATGAACAGACATATGAAGAGCCATAGATAGAGGTGTTGAAGTTGCTTCAGGATGCAGGGGACTTGGATTCAAAGTTCAGAGAAGAAAATTGAGTCTCTGCTTCCTTGGCTTGGCCTTCTGGGGCAGTAATTGTGGCAACTAGTGAGGTTCCACAGAAGGCAGGCATAGGCAGGCCCTGCCCTGGGCCTGGGCCTGGAATCAGGGTGGTACTGTACTGTGCATCAGCTAACTGTAGCTAGCTGCACCGAAAGTCTGAAACGATGCATGCTAACAGTAGCTAGCTGTACTGAAAGTCTGAAACAAGAGGTAATAGCACTGCAAGTCCCTGAACTTGCATGTCAGGTGATGGTTTGGTCCTTGAAGTTGCAAAAGTGGATTATTTGGTCCCTGAACTTGTCATGGATGTGCAAGTTTAGTCCACAGCCAATCAGAACTCGCCAAGTGGATGCCAAGTGGCCTGGCTGGTCAGCGCCGTGAGTTTTTCACTTAGCCCCCTCCCTTTCTGACGAATCAACCCGCAGTACTCGTCGTCCATCTAAGCAAAAAACACCTGAATTTATTTTGTCCCCCTCCCCACCCCAATCATTCATCCACTTGGCTTCGCTCGGTTGCTGTCTTGCTCGTGCCGACCGCGTGCGCCCGTGCTGGCTGACGTCAGCAACCATGGCGGCGTCGTCGCCGGAGTACACCGGCGGTGTCGTCCCTCCTCCGACCGCGCATCAAGTTCGTCCACACGGCGTCTTTCCTCCCGACTATGGTGCGTCCTCCTCCCCTCTCTGCTCTGTTCCTCCCTCCTCCTCTGGTTTGATCGTGTGTCGTCCGCAGCACCGGCGGATCACCCCCTTTGGATAGCGTTGCGGGTATTTACGGTGGATTTCTGTGTCTATACAGCTTCCGGCGCTGCGAAGCTGGTTGTTGAGGTGGTCGTTGATTTCAGGCTAGGGTTTAGGCGTTGAAATTTAGGATTTCGCTGAGAAGCTAGGGTTCTTGTGTTTCATGTTCTTTCGGGCACAATGTATCATTTTGACCAGTTAACATTAACCAGCAGAGCACATTGGTGCGAAATCTGTTCTAGTTTTAGGGTTGACATTGAACAGAGGGCGCATTGTTTGTACTTTTAAAAACATGAAATTTGTAGTTGTAGTGCTGATGTTTAGTAGTTGCTCAGCAATTTAGTAGTGCCACTACATCATTTGAATACCTTTTTGTTGTTTTATCTTGCTAGATCAATTATCTGAATGTAGTCAGCTAACTGAATTTAGTCAGTTAACTGAATTTAGTCAGTTAACTGAATTTAGTCAGTTAACTGAATTTAGTCTTGAAGATATTACTGTTTGAGATGTGATATGCTTTGGCTTACATAATGCACTTTCTTGCTGCAGTTTGTGATTCAGCAATGGGACAGATTGTGGACACCCCTTTCTTTACACTGGAACTTGAGCATGGTGGGCTTTTCTGTGGACCAAGAAATAACATGGAGTACGATAATCCTTCTGTGGAGGTGATTCACTATGTTGATGCTGGCACATTCTCATATTCAGCTATTGAAGAGCACTTGCTATGGTTGGGATATCCTGTGGCTGAGCACATAATTTATTGGTGCATGCCTGACAAAATGATTTCAGATGGTATGTTGAGAATTAGAGGTGATGAGGATGTGCAACACATGATCAGAGCTAGTAGTCAGCATAAGGTGCTTGCACTAATGGTTGACCATGCAGATTTCATCAGTAATTGCAGGGAAGATTTGGTATTGACAGTGCCAACAGTTCACAGTTCTGTTGTTGCAGCCATGCAGAGGTCAAGTGTTGTTGCAGCCAGTGCAGCATCTTCTCACAGCCTCATTTCAGTAAATGTTGAAGAGCCCATTTCAGAGGTGGCAGCAGATAACATAGAAGCAGACAACTTGGTTGCTAATGGAACAGAAACAGAGACTTTGCTAACTGATGGTGCAGAGGATGCAATGCTCTCAGATTCAGAGTTCAGTGATAGTGATTATGACATAGATGATGGAGATGATGATTTATATGAAGACAATATTGATTTTGATGTTGATGAAGAAGCTGAGCAAGTTGAGGAAGAGGTGGAGCCAGACTATGTACTTGAGGATGAAGATCTAAACCTCTCTTTTGAAGAGCAAGAACAACTGAAATACAAGTTCAAAGCTTTCAATTCCAGGGTGGACATGAAATCCCCTATATTTAAATTAGGGATGGTATTTGGTGATGTGGTTGAGCTAAGGAAAGCCCTTACTGCTTATTCCATAAGGAACAGAGTGCAAATCAAGAAGGTCAAGAATGATAAGATGAGATTAGAGGCTGTCTGTCAGAGAGGTTGCCCATGGCTGCTTAAAGCTAGCAAGGACAACAGGACTGGAGGATTTGTCATCAAGGCCTACTTTGGAGAGCATGTCTGTCAGAAAAAGTGGAAGTTGAAGGACTTGACAGCCAAGTTTCTTTGCCAGTTTTTCTTGGATGAATTCAGAGATGACCAGAAGATGTCACTTGGAACATTTTCAAGGAAAATTACTAAGGAATTCAATGTTACTCCTAACAGATGGAAGCTTGCTAGGGCTAGAAAGCAAGCACTTAATGAGATTCATGGTGATGAGGAAGAGCAATTCAGTAGGCTTTGGGACTATGGACAAGAATTGAGGACCAAAAACCCTGGGTCTACATTTCTGCTCACAACTTCAGTGGTGAAAGATACAAAATTTCCATTGGGCAGGAAATGTTTGAAAACATTGTACTGGTCATATGATGCATGTAAGAGAGGATGGCTAAAGGGCTGCAGGCCAATCATTTTCATTGATGGTTGTCACATGAAAACAAGGTTCAAAGGAGTGCTACTTAGTGCTGTTGGTATTGATCCCAATGACTGCATATTCCCAATTGCAATGGGATGGGTGGAAGTTGAGTGCACAGGTTCATGGGAGTGGTTTCTGACCACTCTCAGAGATGATCTCAACATCACTAACACTGCCCCTTTCACAATCATGAGTGACAAACAGAAAGGTTTAATAAATGCAGTGCACAAAGTTTGGCCAGATTCAGAACACAGGTTTTGTGTCAGACATATTTACCAGAATTTCAATGAGAAGCACAAAGGAGAGGTACTGAAGCAAGACTTGTGGGCAATTGCAAGATCTCCAAACAAAGTGAAGTGGAGAGAAAACTGTCAGAAAATGGATGACCACAGTTCAGCTGCTTTCCACTGGACTGAAAGACTAGAGTGGAAAACTTGGTGCAAAGCATTTTTCAGTGAATTCCCCAAATGTGACATCCTGCTCAACAATAACTCTGAGGTTTTTAATAGGTACTTTGGTGGTCATTTTGCCAAATTGTTTTGATTTTAACATATAACCCATTTGTACTGCTAATTATCATATCATACTAACATGTTTTCTTTCTATCTGTATGCAGCTACATCCTTGAGGGCAGAGAGATGCCAGTGCTCAGCATGCTTGAGTACATTTTCTATAAGATGATGAACAGGATTGTTAGCAAACAAAGAGAAGCTATTGAAAAGTGGGCAGGCCAGAGAATATGTCCCAAGAATCAAGAAGAAGTTAGATAAGAACACAGAGTTTGCTGCTAACTGCCATGTAACAGAAGCTGGTCAGCAAATCTTCAGAGTTCAGTCTGGTAACAATAGCTACACTGTGGACCTCTGCTTGTACACTTGTGATTGCAGGAGATGGCGGTTATCTAGAGTACCATGTGGCCATTCCATAGCATGTTGCAGGGAGGAGAGAATTGACCCAGAGACACTGGTCCATGAGTGCTATACTGTTCAGACATATCTGAAAGCTTATGGATACACTCTTGTCCCTCTTGCAGACCCTAAGGAGTGGGAGAAACAGAATGGCTATAAGGTGTATCCACCAGTGTTCACCAAACAGTTGGGTAGACCCAAGAAAAACAGGAAAAAGACACCAGAGGAGAAGATCAAGAATGGTGTTAGGGTTTTGAACAAAAAAGGTGCTACAATGCACTGCTCTATTTGTGGGAGGGCTGATCACAACAGAAAGGGGCATTACAGATGGCAGGAGGCTCTCATTGCAGAAGGGGTAGAGGAGGTTGATGAGAACTATGATGACCCAACATTTCTTCAGGTGCATGCATTTTACTACATTTCACTGCATTTCACTGCATTTTACTGAATTTTACTGAATTGCACTACACTTCACTGCATTTTACTGAATTTTGCTGAATTTGTGCAGAACATCTTCCCTAACCAGCCAGATCCTTTACTGGATCCAATTGGCACACCATTCAGTATGGTCTACAACATGACTCAGAGAGAGCTTGCAATAAGAGCTCCTTAGAGGGTTCATGGGCCACTGCCTGAGCAATCTGCATTTGTTGCTGCTGCTGGTGCTGCAATACCTCAGCCAAGGATCACTACAGAAATGAACATAGGTAGACAGACAAGGGCAACCACAATAGCTGACAGAGGAGAAGGATCTGGTAGGGGAAGAGGAAGAAAAAGACAAAGAAATCCAGGAGCAAATGCAAATGCAGGTAGAGGAAGAGGATCAATGCCATTTGCAGGGAGAGGAGGATCACTGCCATTTGCAGGGAGAGGAGGATCACTGGCATTTGCAGGGAGAGGAGGATCACTGGCATTTGCAGAGAGAGGAGGAGCAATGCCATTTGAAGGGAGAGGAGGATCAATGCCATTTGCAGGGAGAGGAGGAGCAATGCCATTTCCAGGGAGAGGAGGAGCAATGCCATTTCCAGGGAGAGGAAGAGCAATGCCATTTGGAGGATGGAGATGGCTTCTGTTTGGAGATCAGAGGACAATTCCTGATCTCAATGCTCCTGCTGATGGTTTGATGGCACCACATCAGTGAATTGGTGGCACTTATTGTCTGCCATACTTTTTGTTAAGGCCTACAGTAATTTAAATTATGGACAGGCCTTTTTTGATAGGCAAACAATGGCTTATATTGCCTATTTTTTGATGGAAAACAGTGGAATTCATTGCCCTTTTTGTAACTAAATTTGATGATGATGCATTTGAGTGATCTAGTTTAAGTTGGAATTAGAAGATGCAGTATTAGTTTAGTTATTTAGTTAACTGAATACTGATGTTGTTTTGGAGTTCAGATAAGTGATCCATTTCTGCTGTTTGTTAACTGAATTCTGCTGTTGTTTTGGAGTTCAGTTAGGTGATTTAGTTAACTGCATATGCAGATAAGTTGAGCTCTCTGCTGTTGATAACTGAAGAAAACTGCTGTTGATAACTGAATTTTGCCTGTTTTAAGTAAAAAAAAGCTTAAAAAATGTTTTGGACTGAATACTTCTGTTGTTAAGTGAATACTGATATGTTCTGTAGTGAATACTGCTGTTGTTAATTAAAAAAAATTCCAAAAAGATGTTTGTCCTGGGTATCGAACCCTGGACCCTTTGTTCGATAAGTTGAGCTCCCTGCCAGTGCGCTAGTACTAGTGATCTTGCTAGATACTCATTGCGCCGCTTGTTATAGTGATCTTGCTAGTACTACTGCTTATCAGAGCGGTGTCATTCCCTCTTCCACTCCTATTAAGAGGCCACCACCCACCGCGCACCGCCCCCACTCACCACTTGCGTTTCACGACGCCTCGGGCTCTACGCTTCCCACCTCCCACTCCACCACAAGAAACCCTCTCCGGCCATCTCGACGCCGCCGCCGACGCCATGGACAACCACCCTGCATGGTAGAGGATGGTCGACGATCTGGCAGGCGACGACCAGGTCGCATGCGCGGAGCTCCAGGAGATAGGCCGGTGGTTCCCAAGCATCGACATGCTTAGGTACCACGCGCGCGCCCTCATCGACGCGATGACCGACGAAGAGAGGATGCGCGCTCTCGTCGACGGCCCAGGTACCCCTCCGGCCAACATCTTCCGTTTCGCAATGGCGGAGACGCGGTCCGAGGATCCGCGGCAGCGCTCGCGATGGTGGATGTACAGGTCCGCCACCACGCGTGAGCCGCAGCCGGATCCGAACCGCGTGTGGTCGAGGATGCAGCGCGTGACCGACGTGGTTGTGGCACTGCCTGCACCGGCGCCCCTCGTCCACATGGACGACGACGACGTCTCTCTGTCGTCTGACTCGGAGTACTGCAAGGTGAACTCGGACAATGACTCGGGGTACAGAGGGGATTCAGACTCCTCTAAATCGTATGCTTCGTTTGACGACGATGAGGTGTCGGTCGTTGTCCTGTCGGACGACGAAGAAGAGGAGGAGAACGAGATCCAGATGCTCGCGCCAGTCCACAACGCCAGGGAGGGCGACAGAGATCTCCCGATTGACGTGGAGGTGCTCCCAGATGTGCCTGACATCATCAAGCAGGAGGTGGTGGCTGAAGCAGAAGAGGAGAAGGTGGCGGCAGCAGCACAACAGCCGGAGAAGACGAAGAAGAGGCCACTTGCAGGGGAAGTGCGCCGCTCGGAGCGCCTGAAGCAAATGAAGAACTGAAGATGGTGAACTGAAGATGATGAACTGAAGATGATGCAGTAGTTAGGTATGCTGACTAGCATAATTTCAGCATATAAGTTAGTGATATTTTGGTTAGTTTATGTTAGGTGTGCTCTATATAAGCAGAGCACATAAGTTAATTGTAATGTGGTTGTTGTTGTTATCTGGTTGAACTTTGCTGCAATGCAGTAGTTAGGCACATCTGGTTGAACTACTTTGCTGCAATGCTATCTATATAATTATGCTATCTATGTTACAATGTTCTTTGCTGCAATTGTTGCTGAAATGTGGTACTATGCAATTATGCCATTCTGATGCTGTTATAGATTATGCTATGTTACAATGCCAGTGCTATCCTCCATCATGCAATAGTTCTGTAGGCCATGCATTTCACTTGGTTGCAATGCTGCTGCTGCTGCTGCAAATGTGCTTGCCATGCTGCTGTTGTTGTGCACTACTCTACATAAATTCAGTACACTGAAAATTCAGATAAGTACTAACACTGAATTTTTTGTTGTTAACTGAAAATGGCTCATTTAAATTCAGTACACTAAAGATTCAGATAAGTACTAACACTAAAAACAGTCATACAGATTTACATAAGTAGTTAACTGACACTCTAAAAATTGCACTAAACTAGAGACATTCAGATAACTAGTAGCACTAAAATGAGTCATACAGATTTGAGTTAACTAAAAGTAGTCATAAAAATAAAGTGCATTACATAATACTGGCATTACTTCAATAATTTCAGTACAACTAATTGATAACTCCAACTTAAGGCAGCAACATTACAGCAACAATGAATTGATCAAATTCCTCTAACATCTCCTTCACCCTCCTTATCTTGCTCTTGTTCTCCTCCTTGTGCCTGAACAAATCACCAATCGTGTACTCTAATTTCTTCTTCTCCTTCTTCAGCTCATCCCTCTGTGACACCACTTTGTCCATCTCTTCTTTCATCTTGTCCATCTCTCCTTTCATCTTGTCCATCTGTTGCTTCATCTCATCCCTCTCTTTCTCTGCCTTAGCCGTCAAAACCTGATGTATGCTAGTGCAAGATTTATCAGCCAGCTTCTTCTTCTCAAGCTCTTGCTCTAGGTCAGAAAGAGCAAGTCTTGCATTGCCCAACTCAGTAATTGCCTGCTCCTTGTCAGCCACCATCTTAGCAAAATCTAGTTTAAAAAACCTTAGATCTTTTTCCATCTTTTCCTTCTCTTTCACAACCCTGAAATTTTCTTCAGCATTGACTACATTTTCCCTGAGCCTTAGCTTGTTCTCATCTTCATACATGCCCCAAACCATAGCTAAACTCATCTTCAGAGTGGCAGGCCATTCAGGGTCAATCCACTCCACAAAGTTGCATTTAGGAATTTCCTACAAATAAGAAAGAAAACAAATTTAGATAAATGAAAGAAGCTTGGGGTTCAGTTAAATTCAGTTATGTGCAGTTAGGTTCAGTTAAGTTCAGTTAAGTTCATTTGGTTCAGTTAAGTTCAGTTAGGTTCAGATAAGTTCAGTTAAGTTCATTTGGTTCAGTTAAGTTCAGTTAGGTTCAGATAAGTTCAGTTAAGTTTAGTTAAGTTTAGTTAAGTTCAGTTAGGTTTGGTTAGTTCATTTAAGTTCAGTTAGTTCATTTAAATTCAGTTAAATTTAAAAACAACATGCTGTTAACTGAAAAATCAAGTTAAGTTCAAAAACAAAATGCTGTGACAAACTCTGTAACAAATGACAGTAAGATGAAACATTCCAACAGTTTGGATTTAATTGTAGATCTAACTAACCTTTTGTGCACAAGCAAGATACCTCCTTCCACTATCAACTGATTCAGTGGACACCAACTTCTCACACACACAACTGTGTTCACATCGAGATGCAAAATCTGGAGCAAGGGCTCTCCACTCAGAGCAGAAAATGGTAGCAGGAGCAGGAGCCTACAACACATTCTAGTCAGCAAAATTCCCAAATCTTGCACTAAACCCTAACTGCCCCTAAACTGCCAGAGGAGTAGTGGTAGTGAAGAACTAACCTCACTTGTGACAGAGTAGCCGTCCGACGAGGAGCTGGATCCTTCACTCCAAGAAACCATGACGGCGAGCTGGCGTCGCCGGCGAGCTGGACGGCGGCGAGCAGAGGAAGCAAACGAGGGAGCAGAGGGAGCAAACGAGGGAGCAGACGAGTGGAGGGGGAGCTGCCGAGTGGAGGGGGGAGCAGAGGGAGAATATGCCAAGGAATATACCAACACATGTGCCACATTGTGTAGTACTGCGGGTTGATTCATCAGAAAGGGAGGGGGCTAAGTGAAAAACTCACGGTGCTGACCAGCCAGGCCACTTGGCATCCACTTGGCGAGTTCTGATTGGCTGTGGACTAAACTTGCACATCCATGACAAGTTCAGGGACCAAATAATCCACTTTTGCAACTTCAAGGACCAAACCATCACCTGACATGCAAGTTCAGGGACCTGCAGTGCTATTACCTCCTGAAACAATGCATGCTAGTATCTGTAGCTATCTAGCTGCACTGAAATTCTGCAGAAGTCTTTGCCCAGCAGGCAACCCAATGGCCAATGGGCGATTGGAGCACTGCAGTAAAACTGGAATCGCCCATGCCTTTTTTTTCCTTGACGCAAGTTGAGCAAGAAGATATCACGTCAGAGGCGGAGGGAGATGGGACATGGGAGCAAGTTGCGTCCATCATCCCTTGTTTATACTGCTATCAACTTGAATTAACCGTAACCATCAAGGAAAGGAACTTTAGTATTTTCTTACCTTGTAACTGTAAACAAACAGATGAAAATGACATGACGAGGGTGACAGACAGGTGCTCGTGAAGGAAGGAGGAGAAGCAAGATTGGCCACTTTACATTTATTGGGATTTGCACTTGCAGCAGGTCACCCCCATTTGGCTCCCTTTCCAGGATTCAGAGAACTTGCATGTGTCTTTCTTCTTCATCATGTTTGTCAGGGAAGGCCTTCTCTCATCTCTTGTGCCAAAGGCAGAGCACTGAATGGAACCCATCCATCATGCGCTCATCTCATAGTACTGCAAGTTGTGCAATTTTCTTATGGTGCTACGTACTACGTACCTTCGTTGGATGATTTGTCCTCAGATGCGCGTATCTTCTTGCCTTCGTTTAGGGCATCTCCAGCCGCGCCCCCAACAGGGCCCCCCAAGCCACTTTTTCGGCACCGGCGCCGAAAAAACGGCCCAGTCGCGTCCCCAGGACGCCGAAAATCGCCGGTTCGAACCTTTTTTCCGCCCGGCGGTCACAGGCCAAACCCGGCGCGCTGGGGAGCAGTTGGGGGCTCCGGCGCTAGGGAAAAGCACGACTGGCCCACACCGACAGGGGAAAAGTCAAGGTTTTCTTCTCCCGACTCGCCTCGCACCCCCCGCGCCCTCGGTCACCACTAGCTATATCCCGGCGACGGCCGCCGCCCTACTCCGCTAGATAGCCATTCCCCGCCGGAGAATAGCAGCGCTTCGCCGCGGCAGCCCCTCCCACAGCAGCTGGGCATTTCCGGCCGCGGAGGCGCGGTTTAACGGCGGGTATACCCCCACCGAGCGCAAGGTGTTCGGCGTTTTGCCTGCCTCGACGATGGACTCAGATGAGGAGGAAGAGCTCGCCGCGCTGCTGGAGGAGGAAGCCGCGGACGACGTCCAGGAAGAAGAGCATCTCATGGTGCTCGCCGCCCTCGCTCAGCTGCTGGCGAGCAATGAAAAGCCGCGGCGAGGTGGCTCGGCGCCGGGGCGGATGAAAGCAAAGAACCGGCATCTTCTCCAAGGCTACTGCATGCTCTACTCCGACTACTTCGCCGATGCTCCGCTTCATGGCGAGAGAACATTTCGGCGTCGTTATCGGATGAGCCGAAAACTCTTCCTCGGGATTGTGAATTCCATCCGGGAGTTCGACAACTACTTCAAGTGCAAGATGGATTGCACTGGTGCTCTTGGATTCACCTCCATCCAGAAGTGCACGATAGTGATGAGGATGCTTGCATATGGAGCTCCCAGTGATCCACTCGACGACTATGGGCGCATGGCCGAGTCCACCAGCATAGAGTGTTTCTACAACTTCTGTCGGGCAGTGGTGGCAGTGTTTGGGCCACAATACTTGAGAACACCCAATGCGGAAGACACTGCTCGGATCCTAGCCCAGAATGCAGCAAGAGGATTTCCTGGGATGCTTGGAAGCATCGACTGCATGCATTGAAAATGGAAGAATTGCCCATTTGGTTGGCAGGGGATGTACAAAGGCGCCAAAGGCGGTTGCAGTGTGGTGCTTGAGGCGGTAGCCACACAGGACCTCTGGATTTGGCACTCCTTCTTTGGTATGCCAGGAACTCACAATGACACCAACATGCTGCAGTGCTCTCCTGTTTTTGCCAAGCTCGTTGAGGGCCATTCTCCTCCAATGAACTTCGAGATCAGTGGGCACCAATACAACAAGGGGTACTATCTAGCTGACGGCATCTATCCGAGATGGTCGACATTTGTGAAGACGATCTCAAACCCTGTGGCAGGAGGCAAGAACGCCTGGTTTGCGAAGTTTCAGGAGGCTTGCAGGAAGGATGTCGAGCGGGCATTTGGTGTGCTCCAATCTCGATTTGCTGTTGTTCGGTACCCCGCTCAGACCTGGTCCAAAGATCAAATGTGGGAGATTATGACTTGATGTGTCATCTTGCACAACATGATCATCGAGAGCGAGCAAGAAGACCCAGTGTTTGACACTGAACCATACTACAGGCAGGGTCCTCTAGCCGAAGTTGATCACCAGCTACCGGCAACTTGGACTGCCTATCTCAGTATGCGTCAGGAGATCCGAGACCCACAGATGCATCATCAACTGCAGAAAGATCTGATTGAGCACCTATGGAGGCTCAAGGGGGACGCCGTGTGATGAAATACGGGTTTTTATTTGTTGAACTATATAATTTGTATGAACTATTTGTTGTTGTACTATTTTGTTGAAGTATTTGATTTTTCTGTGATGAAATATGTGATAAAAAATAATTGTGTTGATAATTGAACGCCGAGACACGGCGAAACCACGTCGAATATGGGCCTATTCTCGCCCATATGGGCCCTTTATTCGCCTAAATTGGGCTGCAAAATGGGCCAATTTCAGCGCCTAGGGACGACGACTAGACGCAAAACCGCCCCCAGCGCCGATTGTATCACCGACTCGCCCAGGGGGCGAATTTTATGCGTCCTGGGGAGCCAACGGCTGGAGATGCCCTTAGCCGCAGGGAGTTCGTGCGCATTTCCCTTGGTCTGCCAGCCTTGGCTTTTGTAGCCAGGACAAGAATGTGGACTTGAAACAGTGAGAATTTTACTGACTATGAGTTTTGCTATATTCAGCTGTAATGGGAAGAGGTCGACGGTGCCCAGTCGGATCGCCCAATGTGTCCAGCAGCAGCGCAGCGGCAGGGCGCGCATAGGGCGATACGACTGGGCTGGCGCACTCCTGATGTAGCAAACACACTGTAGCGACATTTGTATTGTACCAAAGGTGCAAGTTTTGAATTATATTTTTTTTAAACATGAACTTATTTTTTGAAAACGTGATTAATTTTTGAAATCCCGATTTTTTTAAAAAAACACAAAAAATGGAATTTCGACTTTTTTCTTGAAAAACACAACAAAACTTGAAATTCCAAACAATTTTTTAACAACACGAACAAATTTTGGAAATGAGAAATCTCTTTTGAAATTATGGACATTTTTAGAAAAAAAATGAGAAAATTTAAAGATTATGAACATTTATTAAAAACTGTAAACACATTTTGAAATTCCAAACATTTTTCGTAAATGTGAACAAAATTTTTGAAATTACCGGTGTTTTTTGGAACTTTTGGAAAACAATTCGGGAAAAGTGAACAAAATTGTGAAATCACAATTTTTCGAAAATATTCTTTTGAAATTCGAAACAAAATTGAAGATTTTGACCAATTTTTGAAATGTATGAAAAAAGGAAAAAAATGCGAAGAAACATAAAAAACCAGTAAAAGAAACCAATAGACTAAAAACCGGTTCATGAACCTTCTAGAAGGTTTCAAAAACTGGAAGGAAACCATGCGTAAAACGTTGTGCTAAAGCTAGCTAATGGGCAGGCCATGTCTATTGCTCGCTCGGTCTTCCATGTGCGTTTGATTGACTCTTTGACGCAGAGAGCGTCATATAGAGAATTCATATAGATAGGGTCATCAATCATGGGCCAAACATTTCAGCTAATGGGCCGGCCATGTCTATCGCTTGCTCGGTCTTCCATGTGCGTTTGATTGACTCTTTGCAGCATTTCGACATGGAAACTTGCACAATTGGCATGCATTTTGACCAGTGTTAAGGAACCACCGGATATTCCTTTGTCTAATGGTTTATTAGTCTACTAGAACAATGCGCGTGCGTTGCAACGGGATATAAGTATTCTATTACGTTAGCTTGTGATTTACTTGTCCATAATATGCATTTGTCTAAATAAATTTTCATCAAATTATGTCCGTGATATACCTTATTTTTTGATCAAACGTGATTTACCTTTCCATAGTATGCGATTGTGTAAATAAATGTTCATTCAATTCTACCCGTGATTTACCTTATATTTTGATCAGAACTTTGGTAAGTAAATTAAATTAAATTGTTTCAGAAGATAAGTAAATTAAGTGATTATACTTATACGGAGAAGGTTGGACGAAGGCGTGGTGGGAAAAAAGTTGAAATGGGAATCTTCCGTTCTTTTTAAGTACTATTAAGTACTACTAGTATATAAAGATAAAGATGTTAAAAAAGTGATCCAAAGAAATTAGACATTCATTATTGTTGTAAATTTCAAAGAGAAAATAAGTTGTGGTGGTTGGGCGGTAACGATGACGTGGTGACCAACAAATAGATTGTGGTGGATTGGACCGGAGTGAACTTTGTAATCTCTCCTTCCAAGCTTGTCGTGTGTGTGTGCGCACACACACATGCGTGCGTGCGTGTGTGTGTGCGCGCGCACGCTCTTTGCATCCTTCCTATCGACTTCTATGTTTAACACATGTCACACATGCTCACATGCATCGCTTTTCTCTTCCTTTATCCTAGCATCAAGCCAGAACGACATGTTTCATTCTCGTTGACCCTTTTGTTCTCTACCTCTTCCCATCTGTCATGCCCCCAGTGCCATGCTACAGTGATCCCATATTAATGATGCCAAGTCATCATTATTACTGTTGCTAATCTCACTTTGATTCAAAACTATTTCAAATTTATTTTTTAAATAAAGTCAAATAAATTATTTCTCCAAATAGTAAAACAAAAATGTTCGCTGGCTTGCAAATATTCACTAACTAAATGTCATGAATGATTCAACATCATTTGATATAGCCAATTTCCCCTGGGAATTAAAGCAGTTCCAAATCAGCATTTTTTTATGCTTTTTCATTTATGAAAAATTCAAATCAATTTAAACTCCTCCCAAACTTTTTGTGGCAGGTGCCAAATATTGTAATGTATTTATTTGGTCAAGTCCCACATTTTACAGAACTCCTTTTGGTAGCTCAAATATTGCATAGCATTTTTTCTGTAAAAAGAAAAAAGCAAAAGAAAAGAAAAGGACAAAAGCAAATTAAAAGGGGAGCTCCCCGGCCTAGCTAGGCCTCGAGCCAGCCAGTCGGCCCACCCAGCACTTCCCCTGGCCTATATGGCCATATCCCCCCAACCCCTAAACCGCTACCCCACTCCCTCGATCCCCATTCTTCCTACCCCTCCTCTATTCCTCTCGATCGGGATCGAGGAGATCAGCCCGACCCCGCCGACGAACGCAACCCCACCCATGGCGCGCCGCCACCTCGCCCCGCTGCCCACCTCGACGGCGCCCGCCTTCTCGTCCCGCATGGCGCCAGGTCCCCTCTCGACCCGAACAAGATCGGGATCGACCCCGCACCGCGCCAACGCCCGCCGTCACCAACCGCGCCGG
>NC_041386.1:594143139-594177100 GCF_002162155.2 Triticum dicoccoides | reverse complement strand
CCCGTCACCGTCGCCACTCGCACGTCCGCCCGCGCCCTGCCCGTGGCCCCCGCGCTGGCCGCGCCCAGCGCGCGCGTCTGGCCCTGCAACCGCTCGCGCCTGCTTTCGCCCAGGCCTCGCCAGCTCCTCTTGCCGTAGCTGCCCGCCCAGCTCTGCCCCGCCTGCTCGCTCACCGGCCACGCCCCTCGCGTAGCCCCGCGCTCGCCCGCCTCTGCGTCCTGCAGGACTGCGGCACCGGGCGCCGCCCGCAACTGCCGCTAGGCGTTGTCGTCCTCGACGCGCTCGGCAACCCCCGCGCCTCCCTTCACCGCCCCTAGACGCGGCTCGATGCCCACGTTCAGACGTGGCCAACCGCGTGCGGTTTGGCCACCGGACGGCGAGTCCCGAACACCGCCACCGTCTTCTGTGCTCGCCGGCGGGCACGCGCGGACGCAAGTTTAGCGAGTGGGTTGACCCACTGACGCGTGGGCCCGACCGGATTAACTAACCCCTAATCGCTAGTTAAAAACAATTAATTTCAGTTAACTAATATTTGTTAAGTCAATGACTCTATGACAGAAGGGCCCCACTGTAAACTAAAGAAAAATGGTTAATCTAATAAAGCCAGAGACAATGACAAGTGGGACCCCAACACTATTCCCCTTTTGACCGGTCAACTTTTGACCGGGTCAACTCAGTCAATGACCCCACCTGTCTGGTTTGACTGGTCAACCGACCAGTTGACCTGATGACATCACTCTGATGTCATGCTTGCATCATTGTTCACTGTTCTGGATAATGTTGGATTTAAATAAATAATTAAAATCAGAAAATGATTAAAACTTTAGAAAATCATATAAAATAAACCGTGGCTCAGATGAAAAAGTTTTCTACATGAAAGTTGCTCAGAACGACGAGACGAATCCGGATATGCAGCCCGTTCGTCTGCTGCACATCCCTAGCATAGCGAACACGCAACTTTCACCCTCCAACGCATCTGTCCGAAAACGCGAAACACCGGAGATATTTTCCCGGATGTTTCCCCCTTCACCGGTATCACCTCATACTACGTTAGGTCACCCCTAGCACCGCGCATTGCCATGTTATGCTTTGTGTTGCTTTGTTTGCTCTATTATTTATTGTGTTCCCCCTCCGTTACTTCTTTCCGGTAGACCCCGAGACCGCTATCGGTACCCCCAATCGACTACGGTGTTGGCGACCCCTCCTTGCCAGAGCAACCAGGCAAGCCCCCCCCCCCTTGATCACCAGATATCGCCTACTCTTCTCTCTACTGCTTGCATTAGAGTAGTGTAGCATGTTACTGCTTTTCGTTAATCCTATCCTGATGCATAGCCTGTCATTGTTGCTCCAGTTATTGATACCTTACCTGCAATCCTAAATGCTTAGTATAGGATGCTAATTTACCATCAGTGGCCCTACATTCTTGTCCGTCTGCCATGCTATGCTATCGGGTCATGATCACTCGGGAGGTGATCACGGGTATATACTTATATACATATTATATGATACTTGTGGTGAGTAAAGTCGGGTCGGCTCATAGAGTACCCGCGAGTGATTCACAGATTAGGTCCGAAAGGATGTTTGTCCTGACGGCCCTCTGAGTGAACCTTTATGGCGGAGCGACAGGGTAGGTTGAGACCACCTAGGAGAGAGGTCGGCCTGGCCCTGGTCGGCATCCATGGTTATTTCAAAATAACACCCTTAACAAGATCTGGGTATTTGATCTGAGTCTGGCCACTGGCCTATACGCACTAACCAACTACGCGGGAACAGTTATGGGCACTCGACGTCGTGGTATCAGCCGAAGCCTTCTTGACGTCAGCGACTGAGCGGCGCGCGTCGGATTGGACTGGAATGCCTGCTCTTGTATAAGGGAGGCTAGGTCTGCTCGCCGGCCGCGTACGCAACGTGCAGGTGTGCAATGGGCAATGGGCCCAGACCCCTGTGCCATAGGATTTAGACCGGCGTGCTGACCTCTATGTTGTGCCTAGGTAGGGCTGCGACGTGTTGATCTTCCGAGGTCGGGCATGACCCAGAAAAGTGTGTCCGGACAAAGGGGATCGAGCGTGTTGGGAAGTGTGATACACCCCTGCAGGGAAGTTGATCTATTCGAATAGTCGTGTCCCTCGGTAAAAGGATGACCCGGAGTTGTACCTTGACCTTATGACAACTAGAACCAAATACTTAATAAAATACACCCTTCCAAGTGCCAGATACAACCCGGTGACCGCTCTCTCATAGGGCGACGAGGGGAGGATCGCCGGGTAGGATTATGCTATGCGATGATACTTGGTGAACTTACCATCTACTCTCTTCTTCTGCTGCAAGATGGAGGTTGCCAGAAGTGTAGTCTTTGACAGGACTAGCTATCCCCCCTCTTATTCTGGCATTCTGCAGTTCAGTCCACATATACTACCCCTTTCATTTGATACCAATGCATATGTAGTGTAGCTCCTTGCTTGCAAGTACTTTGGATGAGTACTCACGGTTGCTTTGCTCCCCTTTTTTTCCTTTCTATACCCGGTTGTTACGACCAGGTGATGGAGTCTAGGAGCCAGAGGATCCCGAGGATGATTCTACATGGAGTTCGACTTCGAGGAGTAGTTAGGAGGTCCCGGGAAGGAGGCCTTGCCTTTTCGATCGTTGCTTCTTTTGTGCTAGCCTTCTTAAGGCAATCTTGTTTAACTTATGTCTGTACTCAGATATTGTTGCTTCCGCTGACTCTTGTGTTTTTAAGCTTATGTATTCGAGCCCACGAGGCCCCTGGCTTGTAATATAAAGCTTGTATTATTTTAATTTGTGTCTAGAGTTGTGTTGTGATATCTTCCTATGAGTCCTTGATCTTGATCGTACGCATTTGCGTGTATGATTAGTGTACGGTCAAATCGAGGGCGTCACAAGTTGGTATCAGAGCCGACTGCCTGTAGGAATCCCCCTTCCACACTCCTTGGTCGAAGTCGAGTCTAGTCACTGAAAAACTTTTACTAACATGGTTGTGTGCCTTCGGGGCCCACGTTGCCATTTGGGTGGTATTTGGATCTTTTACTCCTCGTCTATACTCTGGGACTTTGATCTCTCTTCTATTCGGGTTAGATGATTTTGCTAACTCTAACTCTAGGTTCTCGTAAATACTTTCTCCCGAAGAGCCCCTTCATTCCAGATGATGGCCTGCTTCACCAGAAGATTCCGAAGATATACTCTCCGTTATTCTCTCGAGACCTTGTGCCCACCACTTTCGCTATTCCCGACCACCGATAAATCCATATGGATAACTGCTTACACTTGTCATTCTTACCTTTGTTCCTAGTTGCCCCTGTTATTACTTGATACCCTGAAAATTTCTTCGATAATTCGAGAATCCTTTGTGCCCACTGATACGTCTCCAACGTATCTATAATTTTTTATTGCTCCATGCTATATTATCTACTGTTTTGGGCAATATTGGGCTTTATTATCCACTTTTATATTACTTTTGGGACTAACTTGACCGGAGGCCCAGCCTAGATTTGCTGTTATGCCTATTTCAGTGTTTTGAAGAAAAGGAATATCAGACGGAGTCGAAACGAAACGAAATCAACTGGAGAAGTTATTTTTGGAAGGAAACACACCTGATGGACTTGGACCCCACGTCAGAAGATACGTGAGCTTCCCACGAGGGTGGGGGGCGCGCCCATCCCCATAGGGCGCGCCCCCTGCTTCGTGGGGCCCCCGTGGCTCCCCTGACGTGTTTCTTGTGCCTATATAACTCCATATACCCTAAAACTTCCAGAACGAAAGATAGATCAGGAGTTCCGCCGCTAGAAGCCTCCGTAGCCACCAAAAGTCAATCGGGACCCTGTTCCGGCACCCTGTCGGAGGGGGGGAACCCTCACCGGTGTCCATCTTCATCATCCCAGCGCTCTCCATGACAAGGAGGGAGTAGTTCTCCCTCGGGGCTGAGGGTATGTACCAGTAGCTATGTGTTTGATCTCTCTCTCTCTCTCTCTCTCGTGTTCTTGAGATGATATGATATTGATGTATCGCGAGCTTTGCTATTATAGTTGGATCTTATGTTTCTCCTCCCCCTCTTCTCTCTTGTAATGAAATGAGTTTCCCCTTTGAAGTAATCTTATCGGATTGAGTCTTTAAAGATTTGAGAACACTTGATGTATGTCTTGCCGTGGATATTTGTGGTGACAATGGGATACCGCGTGCCACTTGATGTATGTTAAGGTGACCAACTTGCGGGTTCATGAACCTATGCATAGGGGTTGGCACACGTTTTCATCGTGATTCTCTGGTAGGAACTTTGGGGCACTCTTTGAGGTCCTTTGTGTTGGTTGAATAGATGAATCTGAGATTGTGTGACGCATATCGTATAATCATACCCACGGATACTTGAGGTGACATTGGAGTATCTAGGTGACATTAGGGTTTTGGTTGATTTGTGTCTTAAGGTGTTATTCTAGTATGAACTCTAGGGTTGTTTGTGACACTTATAGGAATAGCCCAACGGATTGATTGAAAAGAATAACTTTGAGGTGGTTTCGTACCCTACCATAATCTCTTCGCTCGTTCTCTGCTATTAGTGACTTTGGAGTGACTCTTTGTTGCATGTTGAGGGATAGTTATGTGATCCAATTATGTTAGTATTGTTGAGGGAACTTACACTAGCGAAAGTATGAACACTAGGCCTTGTTTACCATCATTGCAATACCGTTTACGCTCACTTTTATCATTCGTTACCTTGCTGTTTTTATTATTTCAGATTACAAATACCTTTATCTACTATCCATATACCACTTGTTTCACCATCTCTTCGCCGAACTAGTGCACCTATACAATTTACCATTGTATTGGGTGTGTTGGGGACACAAGAGACTCTTTGTTATTTGGTTGCAGGGTTGCTTGAGAGAGATCATCTTCATCCTACTCCTCCTATGGATTGATAAACCTTAGGTCATCCACGTGAGGGAAATTTGCTACTGTCCTACAAACCTGTGCACTTGCAGGCCCAACAACGTCTACAAGAAGAAGGTTGTGTAGTAGACACCAACCTCTTTTCTGGCGCCATTGCCGGGGAGGTTAGCGCTTGAAGGTATATCTTTAGATCTTGCAATCGAGTCTTTTAGTTTCTTGTTTTATCACTAGTTTAGTTTATAAAAAAACTATAAAAAAATGGAATTGAGTTTGTCTCATACGCTTCACCTTTTTAATATCTTTCGTCAGTATGATGGAAAGGATAATTGTGCTCAAGTGCTAGAAGAAGAAATCTATAAAATGTTTGGCACTAAATATTTGAATGATGAGCATGATTGCAATGTTGTTAGTATGAATTCCTTGAATATCTATGATGCTAATGATATGCAAAGCCACAAGCTTGGGGAAGCTATGTTTGATGGAGATGATATTTTTTGTCCCCCAAGTTTTGATGAGCAAATTTATTATGATGAAAGCATGCCTCCTATCTATGATGATTATTGTGATGACACGTATGCTTTAAAATATGATGATAACCATGAAACTTGTCATCTTGATCTTAATTTTCAATCACATGATAGTTATTTTGTTGAGTTTGCTCCCACTATTATTCATGAGAAGAATTTTGCTTGTGTGGAGAGTAGTAAATTTTCTATGCTTGTAGATCATGAAGAGAATGCTTTAGGTGCTGATTATATTTTTGAATTCATTCATGGTGCTACTGAAAATTATTATGAGGGAGGAATATATGCTTGTAGGAATTGCAATAATATCAAGTTTCCTCTCTATGTGCTTAAAATTTTGAAGTAATGCCTGTTTTACCTTCCTATGCAAGTTGATTCTTGTTCCCACAAGTTGTTTGCTCACAAAATCCCTATGCATATAAAGTGGGTTAGACTTAAATGTTCTATTCATATTCTTCATGATGCTCTCTTTAAGTTTCAATTCTTATCCTTTATGTGAGCATCATTGAAATCATCATGCCTAGCTAGGGGCATTAAACGATAGAGCTTGTTGGGAGGCAACCCAATTTTATTCTTGTTCCTGTTTAGTAATAAATAATTCATCTAGCCTCTGTTTATATGTGGTTTTATGTGTTTAATTAGTGTTTGTGCCAAGTAAAACATTTGGGAAGACTTTGGGAAAGTCTTGTTGATCATGCTGTGAAAAACAGAAACTTTAGCGCTCACGAGAATTGCTTCCATTTTTATTTGGAGAGTGATATTTAGTTAATTATTTTTTAATATGATTAATAGATAAATTCCTCAGTTCCAGCAATTTATTTGAGAATTTTATGAGTTCCAGAAGTATACGTTTGATCCAGATTACTACAGACTTTACTGTTTTTGACAGATTCTGTTTTTTGTGTGTTGTTTGCTTATTTTGATGAATCTATGGCTAGTAAAATAGTTTATAAACCATAGAGAAGTTAGAATACAGTAGGTTTAACACCAATATAAATAAATAATGAGTTCATTACAGTACCTTGAAGTGGTGATTTACTTTCTTATACTAACGGAGCTTACTAGTTTTCTGTTAAGTTTTGTGTTGTGAAGTTTTCAAGTTTTGGGTAAGGATTCGATGGACTATGGAATAAGGAGTGGAAAGAGCCTAATCTTGGGGATGCCCAAGGCACCCCAAGGTAATATTCAAGGACAACCAAGAGCCTAAGCTTGGGGATGCCCCGGAAGGCATCCCCTCTTTCGTCTTCGTTCATCGGTAACTTTACTTGGAGCTATATTTTTATTCGCCACATGATATGTGTTTTGCTTGGAGCATCAATTTACTTTGTTAGAATTTGCTTGCTGTTATTTACAACAATGTTTTGCATATTTTATTTCAATAAAAGTGGCATTGATAGCCTTTACTATGCCTATGCGGCAAGTATACATGTCCCTGTTTGAAAACAGAAAGTTTACCGCTGTTGCAATAATTCCCTAGAAAAGTCAGAATGTTATAAAATGTTGAAACTTTTTGCATATTAAGCACTGATAAATTTACTACAGTGGGAATTTTATTTCATAATTTTTGGAGCTAGGGAAGTATGGATGTTGCAGCATTCTTTACAGATTATCCTGTTTAGGCAGATTGCTGTTATGTTTGCATTGTTTGCATATGTTTGCTTCTTTAATGATTCTATTTGAGGATAGGACTATTAAATATGCAGAGGCATTTAGTATGCAATGTTGAATAATAATTTTAGGGATTTTCTACAGTAGAGTATGATAAGGTTTTTGCAATGGTTTATGCTAACTCTAACTTATCTCACGAGTCCTTGTTGAGTTTTGTGTGGATGAAGCTTTTGAGATTTAGGGAGACCATGATATGAGAGGAATTAAGGAGACACAAAAGCTCAAGCTTGGGGATGTACAAGGCACCCCAAGATAATATTTCAAGAAGTCTCAATCATCTAAGCTTGGGGATGCCCCGGTTGGCATCCCACCTTTCTTCTTCAACAACTATCGGTTAGTTTCGGTTGATCCTAAGTTTTTGCTTCTTCACATGATTCTTGACATTATTAGAATGTCATTTTATTTTGCTTTGCTTGCTGTTTGAATAGATTACCAAGATCTGAAATTATTAAATGTTAGAGAGTCTTCACATAGTTGCATAATTATTCGACTACTCATTGATCTTCACTTATATCTTTCGGAGTAGTTTGTCATTTGCTCTAGTGCTTCACTTATATCTTTTAGAGCATGGTGGTAGTTTTATTTTGAATAAATAGATGAACTCTCATGCTTCACTTATATTATTTTTAGAGTCTTAAATAGCATGGTAATTTGCTTAAAATCCTAATATGCTAGGTATACAAGATTAATAATAAAATTCTCTTATGAGTGTGTTGAATACTAAGAGAAGTTTGATACTTGATGATTGTTTTGAGATATGGAGATGGTGATATTAGAATCATGCTAGTTGAGTAGTTGTGAATTTGAGAGATACTTGTGTTAAAGTTTCTGATTCCCATAGCATGCATGTATGGTGAACCCTTATGTGATGAAGTCAGAGCATGATTTATTTATTGATTGTCTTCCTTATGAGTGGCAGTCGGGGACGAGCGATGGTCTTTTCCTACCAATCTATCCCCCTAGGAGCATGCGCGTAGTACTTTGTTTCGATAACTAATAGATTTTTGCAATAAGTATGTGAGTTATTTATGACTAATGTTGAGTCCATGGATTATACGCACTCTCACCCTTCCACCTTTGCTAGCCTTTCTAATACCGCGCACCTTTCGCCGGTATCATACACCTACCATATATCTTCCTCAAAACAGCCACCATACCTACCTATCATGGCATTTCCATAGCCATTCCGAGATATATTGCCATGCAACTTTCCACAGTTCCGTTATTATGACACGCTTCATCATTGTCATATTGCTTTGCATGATCATGTAGTTGACATTGTATTTGTGGCAAAGCCACCATTCATAATTCTTCCATACATGTCACTCATGAGTCATTGCACATCCCGGTACACCGCCGGAGGCATTCATATAGAGTCCTATCTTGTCGTAAGTATCGAGTTGTAATTCTTGAGTTGTAAGTAAATAAAAGTGTGATGATCATCATTATTAGAGCATTGTCCCAGTGAGGAAAGGATGATGGAGACTATGATTCCCCCATAAGTCGGGATGAGACTCCGGACAAAAATAAATAAATAAAAGAGGCCAAAGAAGCCCAAATGAAAAAAGAGGCCATAAAAAGAAGAGAAGGCCCAAATAAAAAATAAAAAAATAAAAAAAATGAGAGAAAAAGAGAGAAGGGGCAATGCTACTATCCTTTTACCACACTTGTGCTTCAAAGTAGCACCATGATCTTCATGATAAAGAGTCTCCTATGTTGTCACTTTCATATACTAGTGGGAATCTTTCATTATAGAACTTGGCTTGTATATTCCAATGATGGGCTTCCTCAAAATGCCCTAGGTCTTCGTGAGCAAGAGAGTTGGATGCACACCCACTAGTTTCTTTTGTTGAGCTTTCATACATTTATAGCTCTAGTGCATCCGTTGCATGGCAATCCCTACTCACTCACATTGATATCTATTGATGGGCATCTCCATAGCCCGTTGATACGCCTAGTCGATGTGAGACTATCTTCTCCCTTTTTGTCTTCTCCACAACCACCATTCTATTCCACCTATAGTGCTATGTCCATGGCTCACGCTCATGTATTGCGTGAAGATTGAAAAAGTTTGAGAACATCAAAAGTATGAAACAATTGCTTGGCTTGTCATCGGGGTTGTGCATGATCTAAATATTTTGTGTGGTGAAGATAGAGCATAGCCAGACTATATGATTTTATAGGGATAACCTTCTTTGACCATGTTATTTTGAGAAGACATAATTGCTTAATTAGTATGCTTGAAGTATTATTATTTTTATGTCAATATGAAATTTTGTCTTGAATCTTTTGGATCTAAATATTCATTCCACAATTAAGAAGAATCACATTGAAATTATGCCAACTAGCATTCCACATCAAAAATTATCTTTTTATCATTTACCTACTCGAGGACGAGCAGGAATTAAGCTTGGGGATGCTTGATATGTCGCCAACGTATCTATAATTTTTGATTGCTCCATGCTATATTATCTACTGTTTTGGGCAATATTGGGATTTATTATCCACTTTTATATTACTTTTGGGACTAACCTATTAACCGGAGGCCCAGCCCAGATTTGCTGTTTTATGCCTATTTCAGTGTTTTGAAGAAAAGGAATATCAGACGGAGTCGAAACGGAACGAAATCAAATAGAGAAGTTATTTTTGGAAGGAAACACACCTGATGGACTTGGACCCCACGTCAGAAGATACGGGAGCTGCCCACCCCCCTCGGCCGCGCCCCTTGCCTCGTGGGGCCCCCGTGGCTCCCTTGACGTGCTTCTTGTGCCTATATAACTCCATATACCCTAAAACTTCCAGAACGAAAGATAGATTGGGAGTTCCGCCGCCAGAAGCCTCCATAGCCACCAAAAGTCGGGACCCTGTTCCGGCACCCTGCCGGAGGGGGGGAACCCTCACTGGTGGCCATCTTCATCATCCCGGCGCTCTCCATGACGAGGAGGAAGTAGTTCTCCCTCGGGGCTGAGGGTATGTACCAGTAGCTATGTGTCGGTGTACAAAAAGAGGGGTACGCTTTTTGTACCCCTATAACTGTGCACGGGCAGTCTGAGCCACGGGCACCACCACACTGAGCAAGGCAAGGGAGGTGAGCCAAGGTAAGGCTGAAGCTCGAGAGAAGCAGAACGACGCCAACACCAAGCCCACAAAGAGCAAAGGAGACGAAGAGGACCCCTCGGCAAGATCCTTGCCGGGAGGCGGTTTTAGCAAACCCGGCAAGACCCTTGCCGTGGCAGCTCGCCCCACACCTACGGAGTGAGTCATCCTTGAGTCCACTGCCCCCATGGGGCAAGGATTCGGGAGACATCCCCGTGGTGGCATGCAAATCTTTGTGAAGACATTCAAGATCAGATACACCCTTTAGAAGATGATGATCCTTGGCGGGATCCCAGCCAAGGAGGACCACAAGGCCCCGGCAAGAGCCTTGCCGGGGATGACAGCAGGCGCCACAGCAAGACCCCTGCCGGGGCCCCGGCAAGGCCCTTGCCAAGGACACCCGTAGGGCCACCATCAGGCCCACGCCAGTCAAACCTCCACCGCCGTTCGCATACAGCTGCCGACCCAACCATCTGGGCAGGCACCTGCGTGGCGGCATGCGGATCTTCGTGGAGACCCACCACTGCGCCACCTCAGCTGCCTGCCTGCCTACATGGCACCGCGGGCGCCGCTGGCCAGGGCGCGTGTCGACACAAGAGGGAGCGGCGACGGACGAGACAGGGCTCTCCCCCGTCCCTGATAAAGCAAGGACACCTGGGCAAGACGCATTAAAAGCGCCTTGTCATGTAATGCGAGGGATAACCTCACATCATTGTACCCTTTCCACCTCCTGTGTGCCACTGTGGCAACCCCTTTCCTATAAAAGCAGGCCCGAGGTGACCAGGAGGAGGATTGGGCTTTTTGGAGCTCCTCACGCCCCATAGCTAGCTCAAGGACACAGATATACAGTCCACCAAAGCAGGAGTAGGGTTTTACGCATCCTCGCGGCCCGAACCTGGATAAACGAACTGTGTGCTATCTGTTTGATCCGCTCTTCTCACGACCCCGCGCCCCGCAACCGTAGTAGGGATTCTTGTGATCCCATAGGTGTCGTTCCCACCGACATCTTTGGCGCGCCAGGTAGGGGGCGCAGTTGTGAGAATCGGCTTTAGCAGTTAGTTCGACGCTTCTTCATCGTCATGGCGCCCAAGAAGAAGACGACGGTGGCGGTTGGCCCGTCGGAAGCTGGACATCCTGTCCCGACATGGGCGAGCAGCGGACCGGTCGCAGAAAGGACCCGGGGCACCGTTCGCGAATACCAACACCGTCCCAGCAGCCGGGGTTCGTGAGGCGGCGATGTTCGTGCGCCTGGTAACGGGCCGCACGCCGCCAAATCCAAAGACGGAGCCAGGCCCTCCGCGGGTGGCGCGGGGCCTTCCAAGATCGCTGCCACCCCGCCCAAAGGCGATGCGAGGGCCTCCAAGACTCCCACGCCGGCGCCGACGGCGCGCTCCTCTCAAGCGGCGCGTGATGAACGGAGTAATCACGCCGAAGACCCCGGGCGTCGCTGCGGGAAGAGCCCCGAGCGCCACTCCCGGGAGGTAGAAGACCTGCCCGCTCGCCGAGGCGCTGGTGAAGATGGCACGCGACCATGGGGTCATGATAGAGCTCCTTCAGACATGGTCAGAAGTCGAAGCACGTCGCGATCCGTGCAGGTTTCGCTGCCACCAACGCCAGCAGAAGCCCTGGCGCGCGCAGTTGCTCCTCGATTTTCCTCCCACTACGGGGAAACTCGACGAATGGTTAGCCACTATCCGAAGCCTTGTTGCGGTGGCCAACAAAGACGAACCGAGTCCGGTGGAGCCCCCGGGTCGACGCTCCGACGGAGTCCCACGCACCAGTGGCAAGAAAGTCGGCGGCGCCACAACCACGGTGCACTCGCCTCCTCCTCGCCCGGTACCGTTGACGCCAGCCCGTCACGACATTGCGGGCGATGAAATCTCCATAGCATCGTCCGACCCGCGGACCCACTGTGACCAGCGCCAAGTCCTTCGGGAACGAGAACATGAAGACGCTCGAACCACTATCAAGTGCCGGCGCGGAGCGCGCCACCAGTCAGACAGGCGAGCAGGGCCTGCTGTGAACCACCCGGCACCGGAGAGCCCTGGAGGCCTACCTTACGAGGTAGGCTATCCGGCTTTTACCCGTGAGCTGCGGCAATTCCAGTGGCCCACTCACCGCACCTTCAAACCTGACGTGGGCGAAAAGTACAGCGGCAAGACCCACCCGTCCGAGTTCCTCAGCATCTACACCATTGCGATGCAAGCTGCCGGAGCCCGCGATGATAAGGTGCTTGCGAATTACTTTCCATTGGCTCTTAAACCCAACGCCATGTCATGGTTGATGCACTTGCCGGTAGACTCTATTTCCTCCTGGTCGGATTTGTGCCATGAGTTTGTGGGCGCCTTTACTGGAGGCCACCAAGCCCATGGCCAAGCGAGCGACCTGCACGTCATTCCCCAGAAGGGAGGCGAGAGTCTCCGCAAGTATATACAGAGGTTCAGCCGGATACTGTACAATATCCCTGATGTTCACCCTGCCGCCATCATCAGCGCATTCCATCAGAATGTGCGTAACCGCAAGATGCGCGAAGAGCTGGCAATGAACAAGGTGAAAGATGTAGCAGAACTCTATGTTCTTGCTGACAGATGTGCCCGGGCTGAAGAGGGAAGGAAGTACCCCAGCGAAGATGCCGGCGTGGAAACCGACTCCTCAGATGAAGATACTGCCACCCCGGCGAAGAAGGGCCGGTGCCGCAACAGGAAGCGCAAAGGTAAAGCCGTGCTTGCCGTCGACGGATCTGATGACACCGGCTCCACCAAGAAAACCAAGGCAGATGACCCCGGCAAGGAAATTGCCGGATGTGTCGCTTGCCGGGCCTTGGCGGTTGCCGACAAGCCAGGAAACTCTGACAAGCGATACTGCAAGATCCATCGCACCAAAGGCCATGCTCTCCAAGACTGCCGACAGGTTGAGCTCCTCGCTGAGAAGCAGAGGGCTGAATATGAGAGGCGGGACAAGGAGAAGGGCCAAGACGGTGCTAAGGGGTCCAGCAAGAAGCGTGACGACCAGGCGGGCCGTCGCGGCAAGGATAAACAACAGGAGAGGCCCG
This sequence comes from Triticum dicoccoides, assembly GCF_002162155.2. Lineage (NCBI taxonomy): Eukaryota > Viridiplantae > Streptophyta > Magnoliopsida > Poales > Poaceae > Triticum > Triticum dicoccoides. The sequence goes on along the minus strand of NC_041386.1, from coordinate 594,163,861 downwards.
CCCGGAGCCGTGACAAAAAGCCAAAAGACGACGATCACGAAGAGGACGACGAATCCGGCGACCAAGAGTTTCAGAAAGCTACAGAGGCCATGTGCGTCGACGGCGACGCCTCGCTACATACTTCTCACCGCCAGCTTAAACAGTGGGCACGAGAGATTACAGCGGCAGAGCCGTCGTTTGATGTCCAAAGGCCGCTGAAGTGGTCCGGCACACCTATCATTTTTGACACTGAGGATCACCCTGATCGCACTACTGCGGTCAGGTGCTTGCCATTGTTGGTTTCACCAACAATATGCAACCTCAAGGTGACAAAGATGCTAGTCGATGGCGGGGCCGGTCTGAACTTGATCTCGCCTGCCGTGATCGAGAAACTGCAGATTCCTGATGGAGACCTCGAAGAGACGGGCACATTTCAGGGGGTCAACCCGGGAAGAAGCCAACCTAAGGGAAAGGTCACGCTGCCCATGACTTTTGGAAGCAATCTGAACTACAGGACGGAGAGGATCGTGTTTGATGTTGCCAAGATCCCCTTGCCTTACAACGGGATCCTTGGCCACCCAGCGCTGGCCAAGTTCATGGCGGCGTCACACTACGCCTACAACACCCTGAAGATGCCAGGACCTGTGACGATCATCACCATCCCCTCCGATAAGAAAGATGCGCTGATTTGCGCTGACCAACTATACCAGCAAGCAGTTGCAGCAGCTGCCGCCACTAGGGCACTTGCTCCTGCTGCTGGGACCCCGGGAGGGAAGAAGAAGAAGACCGGTGAGACCTCGGACACCCACTCCGGCAAGCGCACCTCTTCGGAGTGTAGCGCTCCCATCGAGGACGTGCCAGAGAGCTCACCGGCGGAAACAAGAATCCCAGGGCCATACCGCCGGGAACTAAGAAGGTTTCTGTCAATGAGGACGGCACGGGAGGGGCTTTCACCATAAGCTCCACCCTTGATGACAAATAGGAAGACGCGCTCGTCACCTTCCTGCGGGCGAATGTCGATGTGTTTGCATGGCAAGCTTCCGACATCCCCGGCATTCCCAGGGAGGTGATTGAGCACCACCTTATTGTCTGTCCTCATGCGTGGCCCGTCAAGCAGAAGGTCAGAAAGCAAGCTTTGGAACGACAAGAGTTCATCACAGAGGATATCCGGAAATTGGAAGCAGCGGGTTTGGTAAGAGGAGTGCTCCATCCAACGTGGTTGGCCAATCCGGTCGTAGTGCGCAAGGCTAATGGGAAGTGGAGGCTGTGTATTGATTACACAGATATCAATAAGGCTTGTCCTAAGGACCCCTTCCCATTGCCGCGCATCAACCAGATTGTTGACTCCACAGTTGGGTGTGACCTGTTGTCATTCCTCGATGCCTACTCCGGCTACCACCAGATCTTCATGACAAGAGAAGACGAAGAGAAAACAACATTCATCACCCCATGTGGTACGTATTGTTTCATGCGGATGCCTTTCGGGCTGAAGAGTGCTGGATTGACGTTTGCATGGGCGGTCCAGATTGGTTTTGAACCCCAGCTCCATAGAAATATGGAAGCTTATATGGATGACATAGTGGTCAAAACCAAGGACAGGGCAACCCTCATACCGGATTTGCAAGAAACATTTGCAAACCTGCGCAAGATCAATCTCAAGCTGAACCCTGAGAAGTGCATCTTTGGCGTCCCGTCCGGCAAGCTTCTTGGGTTCTTTGTGTCACAGCTTGGGATAGAGGCCAATCCGGACAAGATCAAAGCTATAGAGCAGATTGAAGCACCCAAGCGAATCAAGAATGTGCGTCGGCTTGCTGGTTGCGTCGCCGCCATGGGCAGATTCATTTCCAAGTCTGCCGAGCGCGCCCTTCCCTTTTTCAAGATCCTGAAGAAGGCGGGCCCGATGGAGTGGACACCAGAAGCCGAAGCAGCATTGCAAGATTTGAAGAAGTACCTCTCCTCCGTGCCAATACTAGTTGCGCCTAGGCCACAGGAGCCGTTGCTGCTATACCTGGCGGCAACGAACCAGGTGGTCAGCACCGCACTAGTGGCGCAGAGAGAGGTCGACGACGAGGTAATGGCAGCAACAGAGCCCGACACCACCAATGCAGAGACGACACAGCCAGTTGAAGTGCCGTCGAAGAAGAAAATGATGCAGCACCCGGTCTACTTTGTTAGTTCCCTCCTGCAGGGAGCTAGATCAAGGTACTCCGACGTGCAGAAACTGCTCTTCGACCTTCTTATGGCCTCGAGGAAGTTGCGTCACTACTTCCAGGCACACGAGATTCACTGTCGTCACTCGCCTCCCTCTGCAACGGATATTGCACAATCCAGATGCAACGGGAAGAATTGTGGAATGGGCACTGGAGCTGTCCAGCTTTGGCCTCAAGTTTGAAAGTACTTCGATGATTCAGAGCCGAGTCCTGGCGGAGTTCATTGCAGAATGGACCGCAACGCCTGACGAAGAAGCCCAAGAGACTGCTCTCCCCGGCAAGGAGGCAAGTTGCAGTTGGATCATGTACTTTGATGGAGCTTTCTCCTTACACGGCGCCGGGGCTGGCGTACTGCTTGTCGCGCCCACCGGAGAGCACCTCAAGTACGTGATCCAGATGCACTTCCCCAGGGAGGTGTCAACAAACAATATGGCAGAGTACGAAGGGCTGCTTGCCAGTCTTAGGATCGCGGCGGACCTCGGAATCAAGAAGCTCATCGTCAGGGGCGACTCGCAGCTCGTCGTCAAGCAAGTCAACAAGGACTACCAGAGCCCGTTGATGAAGGCCTACGTCGATGAAGTGAGAAAGCTGGAAGAGCGTTTCGACGGTATACAGGCTGAATACGTTCCCCGAGCGGAGAACGATATCACCGATTACCTGTCAAAACACGCTGCCCTCAAGCTACCTGTGGAACCAGGTACCTTTGTGCTCCAGCTAACTCAGCCATCCGTTGATCCGTCAACAGAGCAAAACAAGAGGAGGAAATCAGTACCTGGCAACTACTTTCCCGCCAAGCTCCCCGGAGCCGCCGGCAAGGATGTTGCCAGGGACACTGAGCCCGCCACGGGACGGCTAGCTCCGGCGGAGCGTCAAGCTCTTGCCGTCGAGACAGCCGCTCCTATAGCGGAGGAAATGCCTTTAGTCCTCGCCGTCGAGCCCCAGGCTCTAGCATGGGCACAACATACCGTCTGATCCCTCCAAACAGGGGAACTTCCTGAAGAGCAGGAAGAAGCAGAAAAAGTAGCCCGTCGCTCTACCATGTACCAGTTCGTCGATGACGTCCTGTACAGAAAGAGGCCGAACGGTGTGAAATTGAAGTGTATCGCTCGGGAGGAAGGACTGGAGCTGTTGGCGGAGATACACGGAGGCATATGTGGATCCCACATCGGGTCAAGGGCCCTTGCCGGCAAGGCATTTCGGCAAGGTTTCTTCTGGCCCACCGCCCTCCAGGATGCGACGACACTAGTCACCAGGTGTGAAGCATGTCAGTTCCATTCAAAGAAGCTTCATCAGCCAGCTCAAGCCCTTCAAACCATTCCTCTCTCCTGGCCCTTCTCGGTCTGGGGGCTCGACATACTGGGCCCTTTCCCCCGCGCTGTTGGGGGCTTTGAGTACTTGTACATTGCAATCGACAAGTTCGCAAAGTGGCCGGAGGTGGAGGCAGTGAGGAAGGTCACAGCTCAGTCAGCCGTCAATTTCTTCAAGGGACTAGTGTGCCATTTTGGTGTACCCAACAGGGTCATCACCGACAACGGCACACAGTTCACAAGCCGCACCTTCATGCAATATATCCAAGACCTCGGCAGCAAAGTCTGTTTCACTTTCGTTGCTCACCCACGAAGCAATGGTCAAGCTGAGAGGGCAAATGCTAAAGTACTGCGAGGCTTAAGGACCAAGACCCTTGACAGGCTGCACAAGAGTGGAAGGCGCTGGATTGATGAGTTGCCGACGGTTCTTTGGTCGATCAGGACGACGCCAAATCGAGCCACCGGCCAGACACCCTTTGCCCTGGTATACGGGGCAGAAGCAGTTCTCCCCACTGAACTCATATACGGGTCACCTCGAGTGCTCGCTTATGATGAGCTTGAGCAAGAGCAACTGCGGCAAGATGACGCAATGCTCCTTGAGGAAGATCATCTTCGGGCGGCTGTGAGAGCAGCACGCTACCAGCAAGCCTTGCGCCGCTACCATAGCCGCAAGGTTCATGCCCGAAGCCTTGAGGAAGGCAACCTTGTCCTTCGGCGCGTTCAATCGGCCAAGAATTCCAACAAGTTGACACCAAAGTGGGAAGGCCCTTATCGGGTAATACAAGTCACCAGGCCCGGTGCAGTCCGCCTGGAGACCGAAGATGCCGTTTCGGTGAGTAACTCCTGGAACATTGAGCATCTTCGCAAGTTTTACCCGTGAGGCGCGGCTTGCCGGGCCCCCCCGGCAATCCACCTTTTGTACAAGCATTGCCGATGATGCATGTAACCCTTTGTACAAAGCCAGGCGCAGACCCTGAGCATAAATGAATGAAGCACTGGCGCCCTAAGTTATAGCATGCATGCTAGGTCGAGTCTCGTCCTTGGTTAGGGTTGATAGTGCTTAGTGTCGTGGATTTGTCACGGCAGATGTCCTTAGTGCCAGGACTTAGTCGCGAGGCCAATGCATCTAGGCGGTAGCTTGAGAGGGGTTGATCGGGACGAGAGACGCAACACACAAGACAGGGATTTAGACAGCTTCAGGCCCCGGGAAACATCATCTGGTAAAAACCCTACATGCTGTTTGAGGCTAGGTCTCATTATGATCACGAGAGAGTCGCCGGTAAGCCGGCTCTTTGTGTCTAGCCCTAGAGATTGTTTCTTCTTGCTTGTCCCTCTTTAGGGAGCCCTGCCCCTCCTTATATAAGTTAGAGGGGCGGGTTACATGTGGAGTCCAAATAGGATTAGGACTAGCCTATCTTCTACTACAAGTCGGATACAAGTCCGGTTCTTGATTCCTTGTAAGGGGGATATTCTTCACGCCTTTCCTCTTAAGCCGGCCTACCATAACGTAAGCCGGCCTTCTGGGCCTTGAGCCTCCTGGGCCCCCGGGTCTTGTCGCTCCTCTGATCCGCTTGCCAGGTCACCCATAAGTCGCCAGGATCGGGCGGGCCACTTATTGTGTCATCTAGTCAGGGCGGGTCATTAGTGAGTCGCCAAGCCCGGCTGGGTTATACATCCAGCTGGGTCATACCGCGGGGTATATCCCCGACATTAGCCCCCAAGTTTAATTTGGATTTATCCATGTTAAATTGATCTGCAATATAAACACAAGAACAAACTGACAGGTTGTACTCCCGGTTAAATATTCTTGTAAGCCGGCACCTGATCATTTTTAAATCCTTGTCATTTCCTTCTTGATACATGCCCATATACTCATAGAAAACCTCCTTTAGTAGATATGTTCAAACTTTGTGAATGCAAAAAATCCAGATACTTCTTTTGAGAAATCCGGGTAAATAGGCCAGCTTCAGAGTCAATTTGCTGGCATTGGTCTCTTGTAGAGAAATATTGTCAGAAATAAATCACTTGAATCGGCTTCCAAAGCGCCGGCTTAAAACATATTGGTCTTGAAATACTCATCTGACTTTCAGCTGGCTTGAAGAGGTAAAATTTGCCGGTTTATCATAACCAAAAATGCCGGCTTGTAAATATTGATAGCACCGGGTCATAACTATAGCCGACGTTGGGCCATAATTATTGGTGATACCGGATCATGATTGTTGCAAACACCAGATCAATCTGATCGGCTCAAAACTGAGAATTTGAACATATTTCTCCCTTATATCCATATTACCTGTAGCCCCCAAGGGCTGGTTTAATCAGCGTGAATAAGTCGGGACTTATCACCATGGCTTTAAATAAAATCCAGTTGTGTAGCCCCCATGAGTCGGCTATAGTCATAGTAGTGTAGCCGGGTCATCCTAGAATTTTCTTGAATTTTAACAGGAGCAGTTGGTAACCCCCAAGGGCCGACTCATTACAACAGGATGAGTCGGGTCTTCAATAAGGTCAATAAAAATGACTTTGCATTAGCCCCCAAGTGTCATGGTGCATGCTTGCAGCGACATGAGACTTGTATATTTGATATATCCTCAACTTTAATAAGGTAGCCCCCAAGTGTCGGGTCGTAAGCCTGCAGCGACTCGGGACTATTTCCTCCATTGTAAAATAAATCATGCCCATTGATAAAGATAATAGCTGTTGCGCTAAAGCGACTTTGAAAACCTCAATCATAATACTGGGTATTGATAATCATAATAGAAATCCAGCCATGTTGGCTATTCAAGATTTGAATAATATAATCCGGTTATGAAAACCTCAATCATTCAATATCATCATGAAAATCTAGCCATGTTGGCTATTAAAGATTTGAATAACCCGGTTTGAAAACCTCAATCATTCAATATCATAACAAAAATCTAGCCAAGTTTGGCTATTTAAAGATTTCAAATACCTTATCTGTTGACAACTAAATCCGGAGTTTAAATACCCGGCGGCTCTTGGCCGATGGCGATTCAATACGCCTTCATTGTAAACCGGAATTTTCATGACCCGACGACTTATAGCCTTTTGAGAAAAATCCAGAACGGATAATCATTTTGAAGCATCAACTTTGGTAATGAGCTTGAACTTAATCATTTATATGTCATATTTCTGCAAATCATGCAAAGAGTTTAAACAACATATGCCCTGGCGACTTAGCGTCAAAACCAGGGCCGGTCATAATATCTCACATATAACTACTGTGATATTGAATTTGTACTGCCGGCTTACATAACCTGTGCAGTAAGGGTGATAACCCAATCCTTAGAAGCCAATGCTTCCATATAGATGATGATTGTCATAAACTGGCGACTTATAGTCAAAAGTCAAGCCAGGTTAAGCATAAAACACTTATATATATTTGAGATATAATCCCAAAAAGGTCTCAAGTTAAGTAATTATGGCTGCAATAAACTTTACCAGAGACAGAATAAAACTTTTTGAGGCTGTTGATTCGGATACGATCAGTAAACCGTTCCAAAGGGGTTAAGCTAAGATTCGAATACGATCATATAGCCCCCAGTGGCTTTGGCGATGCCGATCAAGAGGGTATCGATAGCTATGTTCTCTTTGGTTCGAATACGACCTATGTTTGAACAGGAAGCCCCCAAATGACCTTGAGAGTTGTTTAATGACGCTGATTCGAATACGATCCACGTCGGACCCAAAGGGGTTGAGCTATGATTCGGATACGATCAAGAAGCCCCCTAGTGGGTTTGGCAGTATGCCAATCAAAAGGGTTTCGACAGCTATGTTCTCTTTGGTTCAAATACGACCTATGTTTGAACAGGAAGCCCCCAAGTGACCATATAAATTTTGGCATTGCGCCGATAAAGAGGGTACTGATAGCTATGCTCGATGAGCAGGAAGCCCCCAAGTGATCATAATAAGATAAGCCGTAAGGCAGGATATCCAAGTTTGAACCGCGCATCATGGCAGCAAGTTCCTTTGGCAACCTTTAATTTTTCTGAGAACTCGAACTTGCGAGAGATTAAAACTTTTTGAACCAGAACTTTAAACCGGATTTAAAAGCTTCAAAACTTTGTGAGAGACAAATTTACCTTGAGCCGGATTTTGAACCAGATTTGATAGCTTCAAAGCCTTGCGGGAGAGAGATGTCTCTTGAGCTATATTTTAAACCGGAATCTTCATTTTGAGCCGGAAATTTTTCTGACGGCCTTTAAATATTCACCAATAAAGAGTAGCCTCCAGGGCCGGGTTATCTACCCTTCAATGACCCGGAGTTCTTGAATTCATTGAAACCGGCTAATTTTGCCGAGCCATACCATTGTAGCCCCCGAGTCTCAAGATGACTCGAAGAGTTGGCTTGAGATTCTCCATATTTGACCATAGCAGAAGGTGTATATCATCGGCGTTGATAACGCGATGTGAATCCACAGAAGGTTGAGGTGACTGCGGCGGGTTATAAATGATCCCGTACGAGCCGTGTCAGCATCTCGGCCAATGGTTCCTTCCAACTGGTTCTTTGAAGCTTAACCAAACTGTAGTGGCGGCGATTTGTGCGCCTGCCCATTGAGCCATCCAGTGCAGACGGCGGTTGATAATATATGATAATTTGCCTCTAATTTGTTGGAAGAAAACCAGGCTTCCCAAGTAGTGACTTGCTCATACTCAATAAACAGCTCATCCAGACAAGTGCGGCTCGGTGTGTTAATATAGACCAGGCCGCGAGAGACGGATGGTAAAGACGACCGTAACATCAGAGACGGCATAGACAGATGAACCGGCCGTGGCGTTGTAAGCCAGCGGACACGTGAGTCAATCACAGGCGTAGTCCCGGCTAGTTGATGAAGACCGGGCCGCAAAGGCGGCGACTTGCGCACGTTCATTTCACCGGGTAATGTGGCACGGATGAAAACGTCACTGTGGAACATTGCCAGTGCGTGCTCCATACCCGCAGTATAACGCCTCATTTGTGATGAACAATTGTCCTGCGAAACAATATCATAAACCAGAATAATTGTTCTCAAATAAGATGTGCTGATAAAATACGTAAGGAGGATAGCACCTGATGTTTCTATGGGTCGTCGAGCCAGTCATTGCGACAAGGCATAATTAGCTGATGTTGTGAATTGGCCGTAACAGCAAAACGTCTGATCATATAGCTTGAGCCAACCTCTGTTCCTTATTGCAACTTGAGGTCTCATACAAATTCGTGGTTTTCAATCCTCACGTAGAATGATCAATAGGCAGCAATTTTCCATCTTCGGGTGTATTCTGCTGTTTTATATAATCCATAACTACAGATACTCTCCTCCAGGTGATGGTCAAAGTCCCAATTGCTAATAATCATCTCTAGAAATCTTTTATGGTTGCAGAGAGGCGTCCTTGCCAGCCAAATAATCCATGGATTTGTAGACCTTTCCAAAAAAAATCTCCACAACGCACTGACCGGGTTAACTAATTTGACCATATAATGCTGTTGTCTGTGGCAACTCCATTAGCCTTAGAAATTTATCTGTAACCTCCTCAAAACCACTAGTTAATGAGGCATCAGTGACAAGTTCTGACTTGGAGGACATGTCAGACTTCATGCTAGTTGCAGCTAATTCTGATCCATGTATTCTAAAGCCGCATTAATGTCTATTCCGGACAGTAGCATCAGTGGGTGGTGCGTTGAGGCCCAAGCAAGGCTGCTCGGCCGAGGCGGCTCAATGGTGGAGCTCCGGCAGGGGGTGGTGCAACGCGGCTCAGGGGTGACCGCGACAGAGGCGGCTCGCGGCAGCAAAGCCCGGCAAGGAGGCGACGCAGCTCAGGGCAAGCCGGGTCACGGTAGAGGCGGCTGGCTCGAAATCCAAGGCAGAGGAGCAGGGGCCGGCCTTCAGGGCGACGCCGGTGCACAGCCAAGTCGGAGGCCGGACAGGCAGAACCTGACAGGGCCAGGCCGCGAGCGCATGAGACTGAAGCGACGACTGCAGGAAATAGGCGGCAAACCGGGCGGAAGCGCGAGGCAAAAAATGTGGCGATGGCAGAAAACAGACGGCGGTTTGACACGCGACCGCAGAGGCGGCTCAACGGCGGTGGAAACGGGTCGCCGGGCACTGGCGGGTCGATGACAGAGGCGGGACAAGCGGCCACCCGGACTCTGACCAGTGAGCTGTTCAAAGGCGGCTCAGATGGCGGGTCAACACGGCAACTCGGGGCGGCCTGCCACGACGGAATCGAGTCGGAGATGGGCGGGCTGTCTTGAGATGAGTCCGAGGCTGATATGGAATCCGGTGGGTTAAGGCACACTCCGCCCGCGAGGCGATAAGCTGGCGAGGAAGCGGCAGCTCAACAAGCAGCCCACAGTGGAGGCAGCAGCATTCGGGCGGCACCGCAACACAGGATCAGCAAGCATGGCCGCTCGGCAACGGCCGATGAATTGGAGGTACGAACCGGCGGCGGTGGAGGTGCAGCGGGTCAACGAGGCGGGTTGCCGGAGGAGTCTGAACCTGTGGACCGTCCGTGTCCGGGTCATGGCCCTTTTCTTTTCTTACGCAGCTGAACAGGCTAGCTTAGATCGGCTTCCTGTGCCCTGTATATCTACTTTTTGCTAGTGATAATATGCCTTGGCGGATGCATCAGTTGATGGTAAAAAACAAAGGTTGGACCAATACTCTGTACTGGTACAAATACTTGCACCTTTCCCACGTCATAGTAGATAACGGAGTAATAGTTGATGACTTTGATGACTTGATTTTAGTCTTCATGAAAGGAATCAATCACCAGCCAAATCTGGAGTTGTGGCGGAAGAAAACAAACAGCCGCCTTGGGACTTGAATCTACACATTGCAGCAGCAACTCTGGGATTCATCTCCGATTTGCAATTATGTCTTTTTTTTGTCTGATCTCAACTCTTCTGGTCTTGGCTTTTGTTCCTGGCGCCTTGCACCAAGATCGATCTAGCTTAGATTCTTAATGGCAATTCATGTCGGTCTCGGCGACGCGCGGTAGTAGTAATGGAAATTTATCTCCTCTCGGATCCGACTTGAAAAGGCGGCGGTTCAGAGTGCAGCCCTAATTTTTTTTAATTAACCTTTAAACCTCACCGATCATAGATCTGGTCTGACGAACTTTAAGCTGATGCAAATCCCTTCAAACCAGCTCTTCTTCATCCGAAAAATTGTGAACTCTCGATCCCTAGGAGAGATCCCTCCAAGAACTCAACACCACCATGCGCAGGCCCCACGGTGGGCGCCAACTGTCATGGATTTGTCACGGCAGATGTCCTTAGTGCCAGGACTTAGTCGCGAGGCCAACGCATCTAGGCGGTAGCTTGAGAGGGGTTGATCGGGACGAGAGACGCAACACACAAGACAGGGATTTAGACAGCTTCGGGCCCCGGGAAACATCATCCGGTAAAAACCCTACATGTTGTTTGAGGCTAGGTCTCATTATGATCATGAGAGAGTCGCCGGTAAGCCGGCTCTTTGTGTCTAGCCCTAGAGATTGTTTCTTCTTGCTTGTCCCTCTTTAGGGAGCCCTGCCCCTCCTTATATAAGTTAGAGGGGCGGGTTACATGTGGAGTCCAAATAGGATTAAGACTAGCCTATCTTCTACTACAAGCCGGATACAAGTCCGGTTCTTGATTCCTTGTAAGGGAGATATTCCTCACGCCTTTCCTCTTAAGCCGTCCTACCATAACGTAAGCCGGCCTTCTGGGCCTTGAGCCTCCTGGGCCCCCGGGTCTTGTCGCTCCTCTGATCCGCTTGCCAGGTCACCCATAAGTCGCCAGGATCGGGCGGGTCACTTAGTGTGTCGTCTAGTCAGGGCGGGTCATTAGTGAGTCGCCAAGTCCGACTGGGTTATACATCCAGCCGGGTCATACCACAGGGTATATCCCCGACACTTAGCGGTGACTAACCCCTAGCTTAGAGGTCGAGTGTGCGTCTTTTTGTCTTTCTTTTGTCTTCTTTGGTTCACATGACACACGGATATCCGTGCCGAACCACTTGGGGAGGAAAAGAAGATGAACAGACCAGCATCTAGCCCCCGGCAAGCCAGCATTACCGGGGGCTGCAAGAGCAAAGATTCACCCACGGCGAACCAGGATTGCTGGGGGCTGCGTCTTCAGATAAATTCTTCATCCCTTATCATGCATTCCATTATGGACTGAGGTATGTGAAACCTCGTTTTCCCCTAAGCTACCGTGCTCCCATAACTTTAGGCCCTAGGGCTCGTTCCTGGGGCCAAGTTTGGTCGTAGTCGCGGCAGCGAAAGGATGAAACAAGGAGCCAGAACCCGCCTCATCCCTGCCTCCGCCAAAGGCGTGAGGAAGGTCGAGCGAAGTTGGGAGACGGCAAGGCCTGTTGCCGGGCAAGGAAATGTTTATCTTGAAGATATCAAGGATTTACTCCTTGTCGTGGGTTCCACCCGCAAACAAATGACCCGGCAAGCATCCCTTTTTCATTAAAAACATTCCACTCAGGTACAGTCCATAGGGAATGAAAACATGAATGATGGGGTTACAAGTTTTAAATTCAGCTAAGGCCCGAAGGCTTTCAAACTAAAAAGAGATAAGGTGCCCATAATTCCTTTCTTGTCCCTCTCCTCAGGAGGCAGGTCAAGGAGGCGAAAAGGGCAAAAGGGGTGCCTAGACAAGCTACGGGTGGCAGAAGACACCAAGAGAACATCTTGGTGGCCGTCCAAAGGCTGGATGGTGATGGCGGCGCCGGAAGCAGAGCTCGAAGACGAGGCGGCAGGACGTCAGCACGCTTCGAAGGCGTCGGTGCCCGCGCACTCCGACTTGACGGCCTTGCCGCCCGCCCTCTTCCTCTTCCGCAGCCTCCCAACGCCAGCCGCCCAAGGAGACAACCCCGACATGTTCGGGGAGCCAGTGACGGGGATGATGGGGTCGCCGGTGCCGCACGGAGTGGCGCCCGACACCTAGTCGAACCCGTCATCCTGCCGCCTACTACCCTCGTCGTCGCTGCCGCTGTCCTCCTCGTCACTCTCGCCCGAGGGGGAGTCTTCGCTATCAGAAGAGCTCTCCATGCAGCACCTTGCACGGGTCCCAAAGCACCCAAAGACCTTGATGGAGAGAAGGCCTCCCTCCATCAGCTTGAAATGGAGAGTGAGCCCCTCTGTCAAGCGGTGGATATGAGTGAACGTCTTCCATCCTCGACAAAGATACATCACGTGAGGGGCTGGGAAGTCGACGCGAACCCGCGTGCCGCTAATCCAACAGTCCCTCATGTGCAGCCGCAGCGACTCCGGCGGATCCAGCTCCATCTCCCGCGCGAATGGAGTCGAGAGACGAAGGCGACGGCGAGGCGGCCGGCGCAGCCTGACGAAGAACTCGCAAGGGTCATCCCCAACGTGGCCCTCCATCGGGGGAGGAACTGCTGGCGGAGGCGAGGCCGGCGCGCTGCCCCGTCCTCCTCTTCCCCGAGCGCCTCGGCCTCGCCCACGGCCTCGCCCCTCCCCCTTCCCCTCGCGGCTGGCTCTGCCACCGCGGGTGCAGGAGAAGGAGGGACGCGTTGTCGAGCGGTGACCCTTGCCGCCACCGTTGAAGGACCAGGATTCCCTCTCTCCATGGCGGATGGAAGAGGGGAGCAGAAGCTGAAGGAAGGAGGAGATGAAGGAATGCGGGACACCATCCTCCCCCTCCCGCTCTTTATAAAGGAACGGCGTGGGGGCTCGGCCGCCCCGCTCAGCCAATCAAAACGCGGAAGGCGCAGGGAACTGGGACCGACCCACCACCCCAGCCCGCGGCGGCCCGGTTTCCCGCCTCCACCGTTCGCCACCCCAAGCGCATGAGAGCCACGTGGCAGGCGTGCAGGACCGAGGCGACGAGTGAGGCGACCTCTCCCCACACCGTGATCATAGGGAGTGGACGCCTTGAAGACCACGCCTCGGCCCCGTTCAGTAAATGGGCCGCGCCTCCACGCCTCCCTCCGTTTATGGGGAGGGCGCGAACCGCCCCCTTTACTACGACGTGACGCATGCATGCAGAACTCAGCCCCACACATGCCGCCCACGTCACACACGCCTCCCCACGCCGCGCCACGCATGGGAAGCATGGGAAGCGCAGCGCGCGAAGAGACTTACCATGGTAAAAACCGCCCCGCCTGCCCACGCACCGTTTCTGGGCCTAGCCCAACGACGCGATTGCGCTTACGTGTGGCCCAGGCCCGGGGGCTCCTGTCGGTGTACAAAACGAGGGGTACGCTTTTTGTACCCCTATAACTGTGCACGAGCAGTCTGAGCCACAGGCACCACCACATTGAGCAAGGCAAGGGAGGTGAGCCAAGGTAAGGCCGAAGCTCGAGAGAAGCAGAACGACGCCAAGACCAAGCCCACAAAGAGCAAAGGAGATGAAGCGGACTCCCCCCGGCAAGATCCTTGCCGGGAGGCGGTTTTAGCAAACCCGGCAAGACCCTTGTCGTGGCAGCTCGCCCCACACCTACGGAGTGAGTCACCCTTGAGTCCACTGCCCCCATGGGGCAAGGATTCGGGAGACATCCCCGTGGTGGCATGTAGATCTTTGTGAAGACATTCAAGATTAGATACACCCTTTAGAAGATGATGATCCTTGGCGGGATCCCAGCCAAGGAGGACCACAAGGCCCCCGACAAGAGCCTTGCCGGGGATGACAGCAGGCGCCACGACAAGACCCCTGCCGGGGCCCCGGCAAGGCCCTTGCCAAGGACACCCATAGGGCCACCATCAGGCCCACACCAGTCAAACCTCCACCGCTGTTCGCATGCAGCTGCCGACCCAACCAGCTGGGCAGGCACCTGCGTGGCGGCATGCGGATCTTCGTAGAGACCCACCACTGCGCCACCTTAGCTGCCTGCCTGCCTACATGGCACCGTGGGCGCCGCTGGCCAGGGCGCGTGTCGACACGAGAGGGAGCGGCGACGGACGAGACAGGGCTCTCCCCCGTCCCCGATAAAGCAAGGACACCTGGGCAACACGCATTAAAAGCGCCTTGTCATGTAATGCGAGGGATAAGCTCACGTCACTGTACCCTTTCCACCTCCTGTGTGCCACTGTGGCAACCCCTTTCCTATAAAAGGAGGCCCAAGGCGACCAGGAGGAGGATTGGGCTTTTTGGAGCTCCTCACGCCCCATAGCTAGCTCAAGAACACAGATATACAGTCCACCAAAGCAGGAGTAGGGTTTTACGCATCCTCGCTGCCTGAACCTGGATAAACGAACTGTGTGCTATCTGTTTGATCCGCTCTTCTCACGACCCCGCGCCCCGCAACCGTAGTAGGGATTCTTGTGATCCCATAGGTGTCGTTCCCACCGACACTATGTGTTTGATCTCTCTCTCTCTCGTGTTCTTGAGATGATACGATCTTGATGTATCGCGAGCTTTGCTATTATAGTTGGATCTTATGTTTCTCCTCCCCCTCTTCTCTCTTGTAATGAATTGAGTTTCCCCTTTGAAGTAGTCTTATCGGATTGAGTCTTTAAAGATTTGAGTACACTTGATGTATGCTTGCCGTGGATATCTATGGTGACAATGGGATACCGCGTGCCACTTGATGTATGTTAAGGTGACCAACTTGCGGGTTCATGAACCTATGCATAGGAGTTGGCACACGTTTTCGTCGTGATTCTCCGGTAGGAACTTTGGGGCACTCTTTGAGGTCCTTTGTGTTGGTTGAATAGATGAATCTGAGATTGTGTGACGCATATCGTATAATCATACCCACGGATACTTGAGGTGACATTGGAGTATCTAGGTGACATTAGGGTTTTGGTTGATTTGTGTCTTAAGGTGTTATTCTAGTATGAACTCTAGGGCTGTTTGTGACACTTATAGGAATAGCCCAACGTATTGATTGGAAAGAATAACTTTGAGGTGGTTTCATACCCTACCATAATCTCTTCGTTCGTTCTCTGCTATTAGTGACTTTGGAGTGACTCTTTGTTGCGTGTTGAGGGATAGTTATGTGATCCAATTATGTTAGTATTGTTGAGGGAACTTACACTAGCGAAAGTATGAACCCTAGGCCTTTTTTACAATCATTGCAATACCGTTTACGCTCACTTTTATCATCTGTTACCTATTTTTATTATTTCCGATTACAAATACCTTTATCTACTATCCATATACCACTTGTTTCACCATCTCTTCGCCGAACTAGTGCACCTATACAATTTACCATTGTATTGGGTGTGTTGGGGACACAAGAGACTCTTTGTTATTTGGTTGCAGGGTTGCTTGAGAGAGACCATCTTCATCCTACGCCTCCTACGGATTGATAAACCTTAGGTCATCCACTTGAGGGAAATTTGCTACTGTCCTACAAACCTATGCACTTGCAGGACCAACAACGTCTACAAGAAGAAGGTTGTGTAGTAGACATCACCCACCGCTTTGCAGCTCTTTGCCGCAAACATACCCTTACGGATAATTTCTCGCACTTATCGAGCATCCGCTCATCCCTAGTTGATTCATGTATTTCATAAAAGTCTTCGAAATACCATTCGATCCCCGAAAATCCTCAATAGCCTATTGCTCTTGAAATTCTTGCTTGCTTGCATTATGATTAACCTCATAAGTCTGGTAATCTTATTGGCATCCTTAGTCATTATCAGTTTGAGTCTGTTGAATCAATATGTTGCGAATGCTCGCATTCCTTAATCAGATCCTTCATTTCATCCTTCCGGCTCAGACGTCATTTTAAACATGAGCTGGATCTCGACCAATCAAATTGCCATCGATTGTACCTCTAAGGCTATTCAACTTATCCATCCCTAATCAGAGCATTGTGTCTGATCCCTTGTCTTAGAATTCATAATTCCTTTGCATTTGAGCTTTGAGTTAGTCAGTTGTTTCTATAATCAGATCCCCTTGCATTCTTTCTTCCTCTCGTTGAGTACCGATACTCACATCAGATCCCTTATGGACCACCAGATCCTTTATTGGATTTTGTTCGACACTGTCCTTCATATTCATTAAACATTGTGAGCTTTTCTTCGAATACATAATACCTTTGGTAAATTGTATCACCTGCTTTTGTCAACCATGCTCTGCTCCCAAACTTGAGTTATTCGCTCTTGAAGTTGGGGGTATGTGTTCATAAGATGCCCCGATGGGTTAAACCTATGCCTTACTCTGTGTGAACCCGAAATATTTCACCGGTCATAATTATCTAGTATTGCACTAGGTAAAACTTTCGATAACTAATGTCAATTTCGAAAAGCGAGAG
Source organism: Triticum dicoccoides (assembly GCF_002162155.2). NCBI lineage: Eukaryota > Viridiplantae > Streptophyta > Magnoliopsida > Poales > Poaceae > Triticum > Triticum dicoccoides. The sequence continues at coordinate 594,147,151 of NC_041386.1, read as the reverse complement.
GTGAATGGAAGGTTATACATTGAAGAAGTGGGAGTCGACCTTGAACTTTGTGTTCATGCCCATGGACATGGTGTATATCCTATCATGGAAGCTTCTTGTAATAATAACTATTCCCTTGCTATAATATCATTTGGCATGTGTGAATTGGTCCTTTGCAATCGTGGTTCCGATCATATTTTCTCCTTGATTCCATTTCTCGGACTAGTTAAAGCACTTTTGTCTTCTGCAGATAAATGCACCTCTGCAACCTCTATTATGTTCTACCTTCGAGTATTACCCCGTGGTATCTCGATAAAATCACAGAACCATATTACTTCTTGTGAGTTCTTCTGCAAGTATTATTTCTCACCGATTTAAATTTTTCCCTAGGTTCTGAGTTGTTAAACACTTAGGGACACCGATAGTGAATCGAGTCTGAAATCCGATTCATTAACTGTAAGTAATTTTCGTTGCTTATGAGTTTAATAATCCTTCAAGTCATTCCTAGCCCGATTGGCTATATCATTATCATGCTAAATTTTAATTGTGCTACCTGGTCCTTCTTCTCGGCACACAATTTTCGACAATGAGCTAATCTTATGTCGAACTTCCTCGTCATATAATTTATCCTTGAACATCAAACTTGATTTCGAGTTTATGTCGTACCCTTGGTTCCCATAACTTTTCGCTCCATCATCATTTGACTTGATGGCATCACCGACCGATTACATCTTCATGAAATCTCTCGACAACTGTGTCGTGATCATCAACAACATCCTAAGCTCTTCCAAGATATATATCGAATTCTTGATGGGCAATACCATCCTTGCCCCTCGATGATTCGTGTTATCATCGACCACTTTGTTGCCTTCCGTTCAACACAAACTTGTTCGTGTTTTGTGTTATACCTTGAGATCCTTGCTACCTTGCAGTTCTTCTTCTTTACCTTGGAAGTATTACCATCTTTTACGTCAAGAAAGTTGTGAGAATTTCACCACCTATTTAAGAGATCTTGATACATGTGATACTTCTTGCCATATACGTTCATTCCTTGGTCCCCGTGTTGTTTCTAACCGGAAAACTGACAATTGAACTATGATGTGCGACTTTAAAACTTCTAGCAACCCTATTGCTTTGAAGTTAATGGTCGATATTTCATTCTTAGACCATTGGTTATCGAATCACCATTCTAACATTGATCATGCTACCTAAGCCCATATTTCGGGTGCACCTTTCAATCAATGATTAACTGTGTATGTTTTCCTCGAGCATACCACATTATATCATTTGATCTGACAAATGTTATCTCCTTGTTCGAATATTGGTGGGAATCCATCTTTTGGAAATCTCGATTCATTGTCGCTGAGTTCATCAGCCACCTCCTCATCCTCTCCTTGGTTTAATGATGAACCCATGGTTCGAAACTTGCTCCCATAGTTCATTTCCCGAGAATCTTACAATGTCATCTCGTCAATTTGTGTTGCACCTTTTCTTCTCAGACATCCTGAGTCCGAGGTATCCTGACACCAATCAGATCTGAATCTCGGTCAGATATGATGGTTGGGACATATTTCCAAGAGTTATAACATTGGTCCTTATATATCGGTAAGGTGATGTCATGCCTAGCACACCTGGCCGGAGGACCTATTGTTGTCAGTTTCCTATTTAGCAAGGTTAACCATTCTTCGTAAGACTTATTCTATATGTTGTTCCTGACGAATCCTTTGTGTATCCAAGTTTGATCCTTGCTTGAAGACCGTGTCAATGCTATCTCGAAGCATGTCTGTGGTACTCCGATTTTCAATAAGAACATTTGAACCACAATGCTAAATTTTTCTTTATCAATTATCCAAACACCACTGTATGGGTAATGTCATGAAATTTCTCTCTCCTTACCTAAAGAGTTTTCTACATTATATCCTGTCATGGATATCATGCTCTGCTTGTCCTTGGGAAGGATATACCCTTGAAATATGTGTTTAAACACATTTTCCTTTCCATTGTTCTATTTAATCTGATAATCATATTTTCCTTTCCGTTGTTTGGTTTAACCTTTCTTGTGATCTATATGATCTAAGCAGTAATATTCTCCTGCTTATGTAAACACCTCGGTGTACAATCCTGTCAGCAAGTCCCTGTTGTTTTTGTTGATGACATTCTGGTAACCAACGATGGATGAGAACTTTGCTTATTGGTCCGCCTCGTTGCAACGAGCAGGAAAATGGTTCTCTTCGTCCCTTGCCCTTGGTACCGACGCTATTGCCGACATAACTGGCATGTTATTCTCTGACATGCCTTGCTATCATGACCGTGCAAGTTGTCAATGTCCTTCCTACTTTTAACCCACATGGTGGGCCCATAACCCATAGTTCCAAAAGATCGAAACCTAACTCATGTACATCCTTGATTCCGAAGTATCCTTTTTCACTTGCCTTCATATATAATTCATGAGCCACCTTCCTAGTGATCTATTCTAGTATCAGACGCAATAATTTTTGTTGTTGTTGCTCTGAGCCCCTTTCACCTTTTGATTAGGTATCGAATGATTGCCTGCCCGTTAAAACTTCTCATGGTACCTTCATACTTTGCTCTCGGTGTTTTATTAAGTTTCAACTCGAGAGATACTTCTGCCTCATTCCCTGAATTGTTCACCAGATAATTAACCCTATAAGGTCCACTTCTCCCGAAGTTACTCTTTACTTCCCCACTTAAATCTCGGGACGATATTTCTTGTAGTGGAGGATATTTGTAATGCCCCCAGTGTCATGCTATAGTAATCCCCTGTTAATGATGCCAAGTCATCACTATTACTGTTGCTAATCTCACTTTGATTCAAAACTAATTCAAATTCATTTTTAAAATAAAGTCAAATAAATTATTTCTCCAAACAGTAAGACAAAAATGTTCGCTGGCTTGCAAATATTCACTAACTAAATGTCATGAGTGATTCAACATTATTTGAGATGGCCAATTTCCCATGGGAATTAAAGCAGTTCCAAATCAGCATTTTTTTATGCTTTTCCATTTGTGAAAAATCCAAATCAATTCAAACTCCTCCCAAACTTTTTGTGGCACGTGCCAAATATTGTAATGTATTTATTTGGCCAAGTCCCACATTTTACAGAACTCCTTTTGGTAGCTCAAATATTACATAGCATTTTTTCTGTAAAAAGAAAAGAGCAAAAGAAAAGAAAAAGATAAAAGCAAATTAAAAGGGGAGCCCCCCGGCCTAGCTGGGCCTCGAGCCAGCGAGTCGGCCCACCCCGCACTTCCCCTGGCCTATATGGCCCTATCCCTCAAACCCCTAAACCGCTACCCCACTCCCCTCGATCCCTACTCTCCCCACCCCTCCTTTGTTCCTCTCGATCGGGATCAAGGAGATCAGCCCGACCCCACCGACGAATGCCGCCCCACCCTTGGCGCGCTGCCACCATGCCCCGCTGCCCACCTCGACGGCGCCGGCCTTCTCGTCCCGCATGGCGCCCGGTCCCCTCTCGACCCGAACAAGATCGGGATCGACCCCGCGCCGCCCCAACGCCCGTCGTCACCGACCGCGCCGGCGCCGCCTCAACGCCGGACTGCCTCGTCGCCGCCTCTCCCTCGCCGGACCTCCCCAGGCCTCGCTGTCCTCCTCTCTCCAACGATGTGAGTGACCCCCTCTCCTCTCGGCCCCGCTCAGTGCGCCCATCACCGTTGCCACTCGCACGTCCGCCCGCGCCCTGCCCGTGGCTCCCGCGCTGGCCGCGCCCAGCGCGCGCGTCTGATACATCTCCAATGTATCTATAACTTTTTATTGTTCCATGCTATATTATATTCTGTTTTGGACATTATTGAGATTTATTATACACTTTTATATTATTTTTGGGACTAACCTATTAACCGGAGGCCCAGCCCAGAATTGATGTTTTTTTGGCCTATTTCATAGTTTCGCAGAAAAAGAATATCAAACGGAGTCCAAACAGAATGAAACCTTCGGGAATGTGATTTTTGGAACGAACGTGATCCAGAGGACTTGGACCCTACGTCAAGAAAG
>NC_041386.1:594139076-594142824 GCF_002162155.2 Triticum dicoccoides | reverse complement strand
TGGGGCCCATGTTGCTCCACCAATGTACTTCTTCCTCCTATATATACCTACGTACCCCCCAAACTACCAGATACAGAGCCAAACCCTAATTCCACCGCCGCAACCTTCTGTACCCATGAGATCCCATCCTGGGGCCTTTTTCGGAGCTCCATCAAAGGGGGCATCGATCACGGAGGGCTTCTACATCAACACCATAGCCTCTCCGATGATGTGTGAGTAGTTTACCTCAGACCTTCGGGTCCATAGTTATTAGCTAGATGGCTTCTTCTCTCTTTTTGGATCTCAATACAATGTTCTCCCCCTCTCTTGTGGAGATCTATTCGATGTAATCTTCTTTTGCGGTGTGTTTGTTGAGACCGATGAATTGTGGGTTTATGATCAAGTTTATCTATGAACAATATTTGAATCTTCTTTGAATTCTTTTATGTATGATTGGTTATCTTTACAAGTCTCTTCGAATTATCAGTTTGGTTTGGCCTACTAGATTGATCTTTCTTGCAATGGGAAGTGCTTAGCTTTGGGTTCAATCTTGCGGTGTCCTTTCCCAGTGACAATAGGGGCAGCAAGGCACGTATTGTATTGTTGCCATCGAGGATAACAAGATGGGGTTTATATCATATTGCATGAGTTTATCCCTCTACATCATGTCATCTTGCTTAAAGCATTACTCTATTCTTCTGAACTTAATACTCTAGATGCATGCTGGATAGCGGTTGATGTGTGGAGTAATAGTAATAGATGCAGGTAGGAGTCGGTCTACTTGTCTCGGACGTGATGCCTATATAGATGATCATACCTAGATATTCTCATAACTATGCTCAATTCTGTCAATTGCTCAACGGTAATTTGTTTACCCACCGTAATACTTATGCTCTTGAGAGAAGCCACTAGTGAAACCTATGGCCCCCAGGTATATTTTCTATCATATCAATCTTCCATCAACAAGCTATTTCTTGCACTGTTTTTATTTTGCTTTATTTACTTTGCATCCTTATCATAAAAATACCAAAAAAATTATATTATCATATCTATCAGATCTCACTATCGTAAGTGACCGTGAAGGGATTGCCAACCCCTTTATTGCGTTGGTTGCGAGGATTTTATTTGTTTGTGTAGGTTTGAGGGACTCGTGCGTGGCCTCCTACTGGATTGATACCTTGGTTCTCAAAAACTGAGGAAAATACTTGCGCTACTTTGCTGCATCACCCCTTCCTCTTCAAGGGAAAACCAACGCAGTGCTCAAGAGGTAGCAAGAAGGATTTCTGGCGCCGTTGCCGGGGAGTCTATGCAAAAGTCAACATACCAAGTACCCATCACAAACCCTTATCTCCCGCATTACATTGTTTGCCATTTGCCCCTTGTTTTCCTCTCCCCCACTTCACCCTTGCCGTTTTATTTGCCCTCTCTCTCCGTCCTCCTTCTGTTTCCCTATTTGCCTCTTTTTGCCCGTTTCTTGTTTGCTTGTGTGTTGGATCGCTTGCTTGTTGTTATGGCTAGTCCCCTATCTTCTCCGTTGTCTCCCGAAAATGAAGTTCTTAATTTTAAGCAAAGTGAAGGAGAAAATCTAAAAGACGCTTGGTATAGAATTTGCAATTCTCAAAATAGATCTACCAGGAAGCAATCTACTTTTGTTCTTCTCTGCAATTTTTATGTAGGCGCTACTCCTTGGCACAGATATGTCCTTGATACCATTACCGGAGGGAATTTCTTGGGTAGCCATACTTTTGATTCTTATAATGCTATGATAGATTTGTTTGGCTCACCCCCTCTTTTGGTTAATGGAACTATGTTAACTTTGGAGCATGTAATGCAAAGACTTGAAATTATTGAAAATAAAGTTGCTACCGTAGAGTTAATTGAAAATTTGGATAAAAAGATCCACAACCAAATTACCCAATATGGATCTAAAGTAGGAGTCACTTTGAAAAATATTAAGGAGAAGGAACCCATAGTTAACGAAAGAATAAATCAGGATTCCACTAGAATCGATAAACTTGAGGGTATCATTACCAACTTGGGAACCGCCTTTTCCTCCGTAAAGAATACTCCAAGTCCTCCAACTAAAATTGCCAAGCTTATGTATGTTCCTAAAAACAAGGGTGAATCCTCTAACAAGGAAACTGCGGATCTCAAATCTATAAGTGTTCATCCAATCTTTTTGCTATCATTAAGGAACCATTTGCTACAAATGATTTTTTCAATTTTGTGCCTAGAAGTTTGATAATTAATAAAAAGGAAGAAACTCCTAAGGGTGATAGATGTTGGGGAACGTAGCAGAAATTCGAATAATTTCCTACGAATCACCAAGATCTATCTATGGAGAGACCAGCAACGAGTAGAAAGGAGAGTGCATCTACATACCCTTGTAGATCGCTAAGCGGAAGCGTTCAAGTGAACGGGGTTGATGGAGTCGTACTCGTCGTGATTCAGATCACCGATGATCCTAGTGCCGAACGGACGGCACCTCCGCGTTCAACACACGTACAGATCGACGATGTCTCCCACGCCTTGATCCAGCAAGGAGAGAGGGAGAGGTTGAGGAAGACTCCATCCAGCAGCAGCACAACGGCATGGTGGTGATGGAGGAGCGTGGCAATCCTGCAGGGCTTCGCCAAGCACCTACGGGAGAGGAGGAGGTGTCACGGGAGGGAGGGAGGCGCCAAGGGCTCAGCTATGGATGCCCTCCCTCCCCTCCACTATATATAGGGGCAGGGGAGAGGGGGAGGCGCAGCCTTGCCCCTTCCTCCAAGGAAGGGGTGCGGCTAAGAGGGGGGGAGGAGTCCATCCTCCCCAAGGCACCTCGGAGGTGCCTTCCCCCTTGAGGACTCTTCCCTCTAGGGTTCCCTAGGCGCATGGGCCTCTTGGGGCTGGTGCCCTTGGCCCATGTAGGCCAAGGCGCACCCCCTACAGCCCATGTGGTCCCCCGGGGCAGGTGGCTGTCACATCCCTAGCTTTACCCTGGCCATGGACTAGCTTGGTTGCTGCATCATGTTTAAATTTAAATGAAATTTGAACTGAGGAATTCAGAAGCCTCAAAACCCTAATTAAAAGAAGGGCAAGCACCCTTTAAATTGCATTCTGTGAATCCAAAATGCCCTAAAAATAGTTTTGTGAATTTTGGCAAGAGTTATATATCAAACCAAAATTCTGGAATATTTTGAAGGAATTATTTGGTCTCTGAATTTAAATCAATAATCTATTTGAATTTGGGGATATATTCATAATATATAATGAATATATTTTCAAATGCTTTGAAATGTTTTATGTACTTTTGGAATAGTCCAGAGAGGTAACATAAAATATTTCAGAATGTTTTGGCACTGTATGAAATTATTTTGGAATTGAAAACAGTGGCAAAAGATATTAAATAAAACAAACAGAACAGGAAAAAAATAAAAAAAGAACAGAGCTTACCTGGCCTCACCGTGCAGCCCACCAGAGCCGGCCCAGCTCCCCCAGCCGGCCCAGCCCACCTCCTCCTCCTTTGTCCTCTTCCTCCTCTGCCAGGAGGACGAGCAGAGGCGAGGCGTGGCGCTCGCCGACGCTGCCCCGGCCACCTCCTGCTTCCCCCCCCCTAGCCACCTCCTGCTTCCTCCCTGGCCTCCCCAGCGACGCCCCGGACGACGCCACGCACCCCCTGCACCGCTCCCCTCTCCCCGTGCCCCTCTTCCCCCCCTGTTCGCCTCTCCCTCTCGCTCACCGAATGCGCCCGCCGCCACCGACGAGCACCACCGCACCCACCGTCTCC
>NC_041386.1:594130776-594138676 GCF_002162155.2 Triticum dicoccoides | reverse complement strand
CCCCCCGGAAGCCCCGCAACGCCGCCACCATCGCCGTTCCGTCGCCGGCCACCGAAGCTCGCCGCCGTTCGATTCGCCGCCGACAGGACATCCCCGAGCCCACTGACCAACCCTGCGGAACCGCTGTGAGCTCCTCTGCCGTTCGCCCCTTTTTCCCGTCGCTCCGCACGCTCCCTAGCGCTAGCGCTGCCGTGCCCGAAGCTCGCCGCCGCCGCACCTCATCGCCGGCGTGGCTAGAGCCACCACAGCTCGAATCCGAGCACACCGCTGTGCTCAGAGAACTCCTAGGAGGCCGTAGCGCCCACCAGCCCCTCCTCCCATGCACCATAGCGCCATCTCCGCTGTTGCCCGAGCTCCGGCCGCCACCGCGAGCTCGCCTCCGGCGAACCCCGGCCACCCCCGCACCTCCCGTTGGTTCCCCTAGATGCGCACGGGCGCGGGCTACCTCCTGGTGCCCTTGGCGCGTCGATCCGATGCCCCTAGCGCAAGTCCGGCGTTCCCCCGCCGTGCGGAATGGTCGCCGCCGGCGAAACTCCGGCAGGAGCTGATGTGGCCGGTCATTAGGGACTAACTACCCCGCTAATCACCCACTAGGCCACTGACAGCGGGCCCCACCCCTGGTCAAACCCCAGTCAGCGCTGGGTTTGACCGGGATTAGCTCCTGTGTCACTGACGTGTGGCCCCCACACGTCAGGTTTGACCTGGAGGCGCCCTGTTGACTTGCTGACGTCATGCCGACGTCATGCTGACGCAGTAATGCTTTCTGGATTTAATTTAATTCTGAAATTCCAGAAAAATGTCTAAAACTTCCAAAATTCATAGAAAATTAACCGTAACTCCAAATTAAATAATTTATATATGAAAAATTATCAGAAAAATTCAAGGAATCCATCTGTACCATTTTCATGCATGTTAGAGCAACTTATAGGTGCTGTTTAGCACAAATCAATTAAAGGGCATTTATTTAATCACACATGGAGTTTGAATTTGAATTTTATATTCAAACCAACTCCATTTAACATGCTGCTAGTTGCATTAGCTCAAAACACATTCATATTGCCATGTCATAGCATGCATCATACTGTGCATTGCATTGATCGTGTTTCTTCTGTGTTTGCCGGTGCTGTTCCCCCTCGATAGACGTGTACCGATGATGTGATCGTTGACACTGATGAAGACTCAATGTTATCTTCAGAAGTGCCAGGCAAGCAAAACCCCCTTGTTCATTCCGATACAATCCTACTCTCTCGCTCCTGCTCTCTTTTACTGCATTAGGACAACACCGATTCATCTGTTACTTGCTGCGGTAGCTGAACCCCTTTATCCTTTGCATGACCTGTCATTGCCACAGTAAATAGATGAAACCCACTAGCATGAGTAGGAGTTGTTTGAGCCCTGATGTGCCTACTCATTCATGCTTGTTTGTCATGCCTGCTACTGCTTAGAGTTGAGTCAGGTCTGATTCATCGGGGATGAATCAGAGGTGTGTGAACATGTTCTACTGTGTGTGAGCTAAGTGTGTGAACACGATTTGATAAAGGTAGCGGTGAGAGGCCATGTAGGAGTACATGGTGGGTTGTCTCATTGCAGCCGTCCTCAGGAACTGAGTTCTGTGTTTGTGATCCATGATTCAGCTACTACCACGCATTGGGCCCGAAACCAATGGACCCTCTCGGCTTCTTAATCACCCTTGTCCTCTGTCCAGGAGTTGCAAGTAGTTTCTGGTGTTTGTAGTATGCTGGAGGCCGTGGACAGCGCTGACCGTAGGGGTGGGCTGTGATGCGGTAGGCACGTGGCCGGGTAAACCGGGCGCCCGTTTGGTGTCACGGAACCCTGTACACATCGTTTGGGGCTGTGAGCGAAACTCCGGCCGGATCTCCTCATGGATGGAACCCGAATAGGCGATAAACCTGGACTAGAGACTTGAGTGTTTAGGCAGGCCGTGGCCGACACCCACGTTGGGCTTCCGCTTGAAGGTTGCCGAGTACATGTCGTGTAAACGGCGGTAAGTGGTGAGAGCGTGTGTGAAGAAGTACACCCCTGCAGGGTTAACATCATCTATTCGAATAGCCGTGTCAGCGGAAAAGGACTTCTGGGTTGCTTATATCAGTTCATAGACAAGTGAAAGTGGATACTCTAAAATACGCAAGATAAGCGTGAGTGCTATGGATGGCGTTCTCGTAGGGAGACGGGAGCGGATCCATAGTGGTGTATTGATATGGTGAATATGTGGACTCGTGTGCGCCACCTCAAAGAGTTACTCGCAGTCGTAGTTCAGGATAGCCACCGAGTCAAAGCTGGCTTGCTGCAGTTAAACCCCACCATCCCCTTTGTTGATAATGATGCATATGTAGATAGTTCTGATGTAAGTCTTGCTGGGTACATTTGTACTCACGTTTGCCTATTTATGTTTTTGCAGAGAGACTTCGGTCTCGCTAGTAGTTTCGCGTGGACTTCGACGTTTAGCTTGTTACCTCAGCTACGATCTTGTGCCCTCGGCAGTATCTGGCAGATAGTCAGGCTTCTCAGCCTTTTTCATTTATAGTGGTCTGTACTCAGACATGATAGTTTCCGCTTGTGCTTTGACTTGTATACTCTGAATGTTGGGTCATGAGACCTATGTTTGTAATATCTCGCTCCTCGGAGCCTATTGAATAAATTACTTGAGTCGTAGAGTCATTTTGTGATGCCATGTTGTATTGCACATATCGAGCATATTGTGTGTATGTTATTGAAATGCCTGGTATGTGTGGGATCTGACCATCTAGTTGTTTATCTTTAGTAGCCTCTCTTACCGGGAAATGTCTCCTAGTGTTTCACTGAGCCATGGTAGCTTGCTACTGCTCCGGAACACTTAGGCTGGCCGGCATGTGTCCTTCTTCGTTCCTGTGTCTGTCCCTTCGGGGAAATGTCACGCTTTGAGTACCGGAGTCCTGTTAGCCCGCTACAGCCCGGTTTACCGGAGTCCTGCTAGCCCAGTGCTACAGCCCGGACCCACTTGCTGATGACCGACACGTTCGAAGCTGGGTCATGGATGCCCGTCCCTGTAAGTCTGTGCCACTTTGGGTTTACGACTAGTCATGTCAGCCCGGGCTCTTTATCATATGGATGCTAGCGACACTATCATATACGTGAGCCAAAAGGCGCAAACGGTCCCGGGCAAAGGTAAGGCGACACCCGTGGGGATACCGTGCGTGAGGCCGCAAAGTGATATGAGGTGTTACCGGCTAGATCGATGTGACATCGAGTCGGGGTCCTGACAGCGTTGGTATCAGAGCTTGACTGCCTGTAGGATTACTAAGCCAAACTGGTCGAAGTTGAGTCTAGAAATTCTTTAGTTATATAAGGGAATTGATTGTGGGATGGAACGTAAGGCTCTTTTTACTCCTTATACCTCATGGCCTTCTGATCTGAGTCATCATCTTCTCTTCTACGGGGATTAAGAACTAGGCTTTCTCTTCTTTCTATCAGGATCACGTGTTACTAATCCGTAGACTTATAAGATTGTTGGATTTAAGCTTGAGTTCAGTTTCTACTACTTCCGTATGTTAATTGTTGATCTCGAAACCTTGATATCGTGCTTCTGAGTGGTTATGCCACCATTTTGGTGATTGTCTCAAATGTTTTTGAGCAATTATAGCCGTTATGCTGTCCGAGTCATCCCAGGTTTCTAAATAGTCCGATGCATTTGCAAATCCCTTCCTTCTGTTTCCGATGTTCCCATGGGCCAGATTAACCACACTAATCGGTGTGTTGAGGTAATTATTGCCTCGACATATATGTTGGAATTATTATTATGACCCTAAGTGCTTAGGGGATCATCTAGTGGTCTAGCCATGATTTGTGTCCTAGTGTGAAGATTCTGGCCTTTATTCTCGGAAGCATCCCGTGATGCTACTTAGTAGTAGGTATTCTATCCCTGGGTTTTGAACCGAGATTCACCATACTTGCTTCATGTTGATAGTTTTGCTCGTTCCTTAAGGTTATTAGCAACCTTTGCATTAGTCCTCGATGTTCGTGGTATTCCTTTCTTCCAAATACTATGAACCGCTTATGGCAGATGTTCCTCGCTGATCGAAAGATCACAATCAGAGTGCTCTCGATGGGTTCTCGATTCTATATTGTGACTCTGCCAGTTCTACCTTTCTGTATGGGTTATCCGGAAGAAATATGTGGAATTCGTTCGACATGCTAAACCATGCACCCACAACTCAGAAAATCGTGTGTTCCTTGAGTTGTCCCTCTTTAGTTGTCTTCTGACCCTCGTCTATCAATTGATAGTCAAGATTATGTGTGCATTCGTTCATCGATGCCTATTACTCTTGTGGTCCGTCAAGCCATTCTGTCCTGAATGACTTGGAGAAACAAACTCCAGTACCTCATCCATATCTAGGATTGGGTCAAAGTAGTTGTATTCCGCATATCAAATGCCAATCCAGCTCTTGGTTCTGTTCTACCCTGAAGTATTACCTTCTTTATGACAGGAATTTCATGAGAATTGCACCACCTTTTGTGAATTCTTGACATAGTGATACTTCTCGCCATCCTTTGTCATTCCTCGGTCTTCGTGTTGAGGCAACCGGAATACCGACAAATGAATTGTGATGTGTGAAATCAATACTGCTAGCAACTCTGTTGCTTGGTAGTTAAAGGATAATAATTTCATTCTTAGTATGTTGGTTTTCGAATCATCCTTCTAAGACTGATCGTGCTACCTAGTCCTTATTTCGGTGCACCCTTCGATTGATGAGTTAGGATCTTGTCAAGTCCTCACTCATTTGATCATATCGTATTGCCCTCAAAAGCAAGATTGTTCTCGAGCTTAGTAACATACCGGTGGTTCGTGACTTTCCAAATATCTTCTTGGAGGTGTTACCGGGTTGTCACCTGACCGCTATGTTGAGTTCGTGATCAAGTTGTTTTCTTGTGAACCACCTTCTCTCCAAGAATCGGTGTTAGATAACCCTGAGCTAGTTGGTTAAGCTAGACAACAACTTGGAGAGTTGGAAGATAAAAGCTTGTCTGACTTAGTTCATTCCAAAGGGATATTCTTGTGTAGTGTGTGTTGAAGAAAGATGATATCTTCATCGATTGGTCCTTGTGATCAGTTGCTGGACCTATTGTCTTATCAATCCTTTGATTTGAGTGTGGGCTATCGTCAAATCAAATCAGTACCAACGATGCTCGTAATGTTGTCTTATTCGTGGTTGATCCCTCGAGCATACACCATTATATCTTTTGGGTCTGACCAATGCTATCACTTGTTCACTTAACTATGGAATTCCTTTTAAAAGGAAACCTAGATGAATTGTTGTTGAGCCCATTGACAACATCTTTATCTCCTCCATAATTTTGTTGAACATTAAGCTAGTGTTGGAAACTTTTGAAAGCATTTGTTCATGCTAGCTCATGAAGCATATGTTTGGATGAAGGTAGTGACTTCCTTTAATTCATGTGCATATGATGCAAGTTGCCGCCGTGGACTCGAGAAAGTCAATGTTGCTTCCTCTGGAATCATCGCAAGTCAGTCATGCACACGTGCGAAGAATTTTGTGGTTTGAAGACTTGCAACCTTCAATCTATATGTATCCCTAGCACACCAAGCCACTGATTGATTTGTTCAAGGAGAAGAAGTTCCTTCTTAAGAGTATACCTTATGCAAGGATTTTGATATCCTCGATGATGGTTCCCCTCCTGAACTCGGTAGAGTTTTATTATAAGACTACCACGTGGCCATGCTTGTCTGGGACAACGTGTTCACATGTTTGTAGCAGAACCAGCTCATGTTTTGGAGCTTAATATCGTAGTTCATTTCCCGAGAATCTCGCAACGTCATCTCGTCGATTTGTGTTGCAAACTTTCGTTTTCCTTCCTAGACTCGATGAGTCTGGAATATCCTGACACCAACCAGATCTGAATCTCAGGCAGATATGATGGTTGGAACATTTCCCAAGAACTATAATATTGGTCCCCCGATAACCGGTAAAGTGGATGTCATGGCCAACACACCCAGCCGGAAGACCTATCATTGTAGTATCTTGTTGAGGAAGTTGGCCACCTCCCCATAAGGATTTCGTAGGATTTACCTCCGAAACTGTTCCTTATGGATTCTATTGCTCCCGAAGTCCGACCTTTTACTTGATGTTCTAGATATCAACCCATATCTATGGGTGGATTACGCTAGCACATCAAGGAGAACATTAGAAGCGGAGTGCTAAATGTCTCTCGGTCGATCATCCAGATTTTATTTCCTTGGCCCCGCCAAGGGTGAAATTTGAGAAGGTGTTATCTTCCTTTGCATCTACATCCTCCATCACCATTCATCATGGTAGTAAGTTGTGTTACCGGACCCTTGACACGGATGTTGGTAAAACCTTGATGAATATGGAAATGCTCAAGTTCTTGAGAGCACGCACAAGCGCTATGTGTTATCATCGGCACTAGCTGGGTTTGCTCTCAGTTTCCTCGGCAATGCTATGATCTTTCAAACAGTGAATTCACTTTCTATTGTTGGGTTCTTCCCCAGTTACCAGAATCATTCCCAGCATTTGCATTTTGTTCCCAGCTTGCACCGCCAATGTGCCATTCTACCATGGGTCTCTTCCATTTCCGGTGATAAGCAAAATTCATCCATTACGTTGTCTTCAACAAGGTAATCCACATCATCCAAGTTTGAGTATGCCATTCTACCGACCCCCTCCAAACGATTGCTGTGATTTGCCTTAGGCTGATATAGAGAGTCTCAATGATCTCTATATCAAAAGTAATTCTTTTTGCCACTTAAGATAATAATCTATGAATCACCCTCCTCCAGGATGTTTCGTCGTGGTATCATGGCAACTCAACTCCTCGCTACGTTGACAATCGTTTACCACCTTCCTAGGTGTGGAATTGTTGTCTACCTAGTGAACCTTCGTCATCCATTTCTTTCCACCCCTCTTGATGTGTATCTCGTGTCTCAACCGAGAGATGTTGCTATGTCTCATTCCGCGAGTTAATCCTGAGTTGTTCGACCTTCGAGAAGAACCATTCTTTTAGGATCTTTCCTTTCCTCTCATTGTCATGTTAGTTGGAGTTCTCAGAGCAAGACGACAAGACAAAGATGGTGTTCGAATCAACGTTTCTATGAAGTGCACCCTGGATCGTGAAGATTATAGTAGTCCGCGTTACCTTCACCTTACCCTACGCTTGAATCTCGAGACGAGATTCTTGTTTAGTGGGGGTGAGTTGTCACATCCCTAGCTTTACCCTGGCCATGGACTAGCTTGGTTGCTGCATCATGTTTAAATTTAAATGAAATTTGAACTGAGGAATTCAGAAGCCTCAAAACCCTAATTAAAAGAAGGGCAAGCACCCTTTAAATTGCATTCTGTGAATCCAAAATGCCCTAAAAATAGTTTTGTGAATTTTGGCAAGAGTTATATATCAAACCAAAATTCTGGAATATTTTTAAGGAATTATTTGGTCTCTGAATTTAAATCAATAATCTATTTGAATTTAGGGATATATTCATAATATATAATGAATATATTTTCAAATGCTTTGAAATGTTTTATGTACTTTTGGAATAGTCCAGAGAGGTAACATAAAATATTTCAGAATGTTTTGGCACTGTATGAAAATATTTTGGAATTGAAAACAGTGGCAAAAGATATTAAATAAAACAAACAGAACAGGAAAAAAATAAAAAAAGAACAGAGCTTACCTGGCCTCACCGTGCAGCCCACCAGAGCCGGCCCAGCTCCCCCAGCCGGCCCAGCCCACCTCCTCCTCCTTTGTCCTCTTCCTCCTCTGCCAGGAGGACGAGCAGAGGCGAGGCGTGGCGCTCGCCGATGCTGCCCCGGCCACCTCCTGCTTCCCCCCCCCCCTAGCCACCTCCTGCTTCCTCCCTGGCCTCCCC
>NC_041386.1:594111706-594128244 GCF_002162155.2 Triticum dicoccoides | reverse complement strand
AGCCATGGTAGCTTGCTACTGCTCCGGAACACTTAGGCTGGCCGGCATGTGTCCTTCTTCGTTCCTGTGTCTGTCCCTTCGGGGAAATGTCACGCTTTGAGTACCGGAGTCCTGTTAGCCCGCTACAGCCCGGTTTACCGGAGTCCTGCTAGCCCAGTGCTACAGCCCGGACCCACTTGCTGATGACCGACACGTTCGAAGCTGGGTCATGGATGCCTGTCCCTGTAAGTCTGTGCCACTTTGGGTTTACGACTAGTCATGTCAGCCCGGGCTCTTTATCATATGGATGCTAGCGACACTATCATATACGTGAGCCAAAAGGCGCAAACGGTCCCGGGCAAAGGTAAGGCGACACCCGTGGGGATACCGTGCATGAGGCCGCAAAGTGATATGAGGTGTTACCGGCTAGATCGATGTGACATCGAGTCAGGGTCCTGACAGTGGCCCCACCCGGTGGGCCCCCGGGACCCTTCCGGTGGTCCCGGTACAATACTGATGACCCCGAAACTTGTCCCGATGGCCGAAACAGGACTTCCTATATATAAATCTTTACCTCCGGACCATTCCGGAACTCCTCGTGACGTCCGGGATCTCATCCGGGACTCCGAACAACATTCGGTAACCACATACAAACTTCCTTTATAACCCTAGCATCATCGAACCTTAAGTGTGTAGACCCTACGGGTTCGGGAGACATGTAGTCATGACCGAGATGTTCTCTGGTCAATAACCAACAGCGGGATCTGGATACCCATGTTGGCTCCCACATGTTCCACGATGATCTCATCGGATGAACCACGATGTCAAGGACTCAATCAATCCCGTATACAATTCCCTTTGTCTAGCGGTATGGTACTTGCCCGAGATTCGATCGTCGGTATACCGATACCTTGTTCAATCTCGTTACCGGCAAGTCTCTTTACTCGTTCCGTAACACATCATCCCGTGATCAACCCCTTGGTCACATTGTGCACATTATGATGATGTCCTACCGAGTGGGCCCAGAGATACCTCTCCGTTTACACGGAGTGACAAAATCCCAATCTCGATTCGTGCCAACCCAACAGACAATTTCAGAGATACCCGTAGTGTACCTTTATAGCCACCCAGTTACGTTGTGATGTTTGGCACACCCAAAGCACTCCTACGGTATCGGGGAGTTGCACAATCTCATGGTCTAAGGAAATGATACTTGACATTAGAAAAGCTTTAGCATACGAACTACATGATCTTGTGCTAGGCTTAGGATTGGGTCTTGTCCATCACATCATTCTCCTAATGATGTGATCCCGTTATCAACGACATCCAATGTCCATGGTCAGGAAACCGTAACCATCTATTGATTAACGAGCTAGTCAACTAGAGGCTTACTAGGGACATGGTGTTGTCTATGTATCCACACATGTATCTGAGTTTCCTATCAATACAGTTCTAGCATGGATAATAAACGATTATCATGAACAAGGAAATATAATAATAATCAATTTATTATTGCCTCTAGGGCATATTTCCAACAGTCTCCCACTTGCACTAGAGTCAATAATCTAGTTCACATCGATATGTGATTAACACTCAAGGTCACATCCCCATGTGACTAACACCCAAAGAGTTTACTAGAGTCAATAATCTAGTTCACATTTACCATGTGATTAACACTCGATGAGTTCTGGGTTTGATCATGTTATGCTTGTGAGAGAGGTTATAGTCAACGGGTCTGAACCTTTCAGATCCGTGTGTGCTTTACAAATCTCTATGTCATCTCCTAGATGCAGCTACCACGTTCTATTTGGAGCTATTCCAAATAACTGTTCTACTTGGAGCTATTCTAAATTGTTGCTCCATTATACGTATCCGGTATCTCTACTCAGAGCTATCCGGATAGGTGTTAAGCTTGCATCGACGTAACCCTTTACGACGAACTCTTTTACCACCTCCATAATTGAGAAAATTCCTTAGTCCACTAGTTACTATGGATAACTTTGACCGCTGTCCTGTGATCCATTCTTGGATCACTCTTGTACCCCTTGACTGACTCATGGGAAAGCACACTTCAGGTGCGGTACACAGCATAGCATACTGTAGAGCCTATGTCTTAAGCATAGGGGACGACCTTCGTTCCTTTCTCTCTATTCTGCCATGGTCGAGCTTTAAGTCTTAACTTCATACCTTACAACTCAGGCAAGAACTCCTTCTTTGACTGATCCATCTTGAACACCTTCAAGATCACGTCAAGGCATGTGCTCATTTGAAAGTACTATTAAGCGTTTTGATCTATCCTTATAGATCTTGATGCTCAATGTTCAAGTAGCTTAATCCAGGTTTTCCATTGAAAACACTTTCCAAATAACCCTATATGCTTTCCAGAAATTCTACGTCATTTCTGATCATTAATATGTCAACAACATATACTCATCAGAAATTCTATAGTGCTCCCACTCACTTCTTTGGAAATACAAGTTACTCATAAACTTTGTATACACCCAAAATCTTTGATCATCATCAAAGCATACATTCCAACTCCGAGATGCTCACTCCAGTCCTCAGAAGGATTGCTGGAGCTTTGCATACTTATTAGCATATTTCAGGATAGACAAAACCTTCCGGTTGTATCACATACAACCTTTCCTCAAGAATCGTCGAGGAAACAATGTTTTTGACATCCTATCTGCAAGATTTCATAAATAATGCAGTAATTGCTAATATAATTCCAACAGACTCTTAGCATCGCTACGAGTGAGAAAGTCTCATCGTAGTCAACTCCTTGAACTTGTCGAAAAACATCTTAACGACAAGTCGAGCTTTCTCAATGGTGACACTTACCATCATTGTCTGTCTTCCTTTCAAAATCCATCTGCACTCAACAGCCTTACGACCATCGAGTTGTTCTGCCAAAGTCTACACTTTGTTTTCATACATGGATCCTATCTCGGATTTTATGGTTTCTAACCATTTGTCGGAATTTGGGCCCACCATCGCTTCTCCATAGCTCGTAGGTTCATTGTTGTCTAGCAACATGACCTTCAAGACAGGATTACTGTACCACTCTGAAGTAGTACGTATCCTTGTCACCCTACGAGGTTCGGTAGTGACTTGATCCGAAACTTCATGATCACTATCATAAGCTTCCACTTCAATTGGTGTAGGTGCCACATGAACAACTTCCTGTGCCCTGCTACACACTTGTTGAAGTGACGGTTCAATAACCTCATCAAGTCTCCACCATCCTCCCACTCAACTTTTCGAGAGAAACCTTTCCTCGAAAAAGGACCCGATTCAAGAAACAATCCCTATTGCTTTCGGATCTGAATTAGGAGGTATACTCAACTGTTTTGGGTGTCCTATGAAGATGCATTTTATCTGCTTTGGGTTCGAGCTTATCAACCTGAAACCTTTTCACATAAGCGTCGCAGCCCCAAACTTCTAAGAAATGACAGCTTAGGTTTCTCTAAACCATAATTCATACGGTGTCATCTCAACGGAATTACGTGGTGCCCTATTTAAAGTGAATGTGGTTGTCTCTAATGCCTAACCCATAAACTATAGTGGTACTTCGATAAGAGACATCATGGTATGCATCATATCCAATAGGGTGTAGTTATGATGTTCGGACACACCATCACACTATGGTGTTCCAGGCTGTATCAGTTGTGAAACAATTTCCACAATGTCTTAATTCTGTGCCAAGCTCGTGATTCAGATATTCATCTCTATGATCATATCATAGATCTTTTATCCTCTTGTCACGACGATCTTTCAACTTCACACTGAAATTACTTGAACCTTTCAATAACTCAGACTCATGATTCATCAAGTAAATGTACTCAACATCCACTCAAATTATCTGTGAAGTAAGAACATAACAATATCCACTACATGCCTCAGCACTCATTGGACTATACACATCAAAATGTATTACTTCCAACAAGTTGCTATCTTGTTCCATCTTACTGAAAACGAGGCTTTTCAGTCATCTTGCCCGTGTGGTATGATTTGCATTTCCCAAGTGATTCAAAATCAAGTGAGTCAAAACGGTCCATTTGCATGGAGTTTCTTCATGCATATACACCAATAGACATGGTTCGCATGTCTCAAACTTTTCAAAAACGAGTGAGCCCAAAGATCCATCAATATGGAGCTTCTCCATGCGTTTTATACCGATATGACTTACGTGGCAGTGCCACAAGTAGGTGGTACTATCATTACTATCTTTTGGCATGAACATGTGTATCACTACGATCGAGATTTAATAAACCATTCATTTTAGGTGTAAGACCATTGAAGGTATTATTCAAATAAACAGAGTAACCATTATTCTCCTTAAATGAATAACCGTATTGCGATAGACGTAATCCAATCATGTCTATGCTCAACGCAAACACCAAATAACAATTATTTAGGTTTAACACCAATCTCTTTGGTAGAGGGAGCGTGCGATGCTTGATCATATCAAGCTTGGAAAAACTTCCAACACATATCGTCAGCTCACCTTTAGCTAGTCTCCGTTTATTCCGTAGCCTTTTGTTTCGAGTTACTAACACTTAGCAACCGAACCGGTATCTAATACCCTGGTGCTACTAGGAGTACTAGTAAAGTACACATTAACATAATGTATATCCAATATACTTCTATCGACCTAGCCAGCCTTCTCATCTACCAAGTATCTAGGGTAATCCTGCTCCAGTGGTTGTTCCCTTCATTACAGAAGCACTCAGTCTCGGGTTTGGGTTCAACCTCGGGTTTCTTCATTGGTGCAGCAGCTGATTTGCCGTTTCATGAAGTATCCCTTCTTTCCCTTGCCCTTCTTGAAACTAGTGGTTTCATCAACCATCAACAATTGATGCTCCTTCTTGATTTCTACTTTCGCGATGTCAAACAACGCGAATACCTCAAGGATCATCATATCTATCCCTGATATGTTATAGTTCATCACGAAGCTCTAGCAGCTTGGTGGTAATGACTTCGGAGAAACTATCACTATTTCATCTGGAAGATCAACTCCCACTTGATTCAAATGATTGTTGTACTCAGACAATCTGAGCACAAGCTCAACGATTGAGCTTTTCTCCCTTAGTTTGTAGGCTAAGAAAATTGTCGGAGGTCTCATACCTCTTGACGTGGGCACGAGCCTGAAATCCCAATTTCAGCCCTCGAAACATCTCATATGTTCCGCGACGTTTCGAAAACGTTTTTGGTGCCTCTACTTAAACCATTTAACTGAACTATCACGTAGTAATCAAAACGTGTATGTTCGATGTTCGAAACATCCACAAACGACGTTTGGGGTTCAGCACACTAAGCAGTGTATTAGGGACATAAGCTTTCTACTGATCGCATAATCGCTACTATCAACTTTCAACTATATTTTCTCTAGGAACATATCTAAAACAGTAGAACTATAGCGTGAGCTACGACATAATTTGCAAAAGGTCTTTTGACTATGTTCAAGATAATTAAGTTCATCTTATGAACTCCCACTCAGATAGACATCCCTCTGGTCATCTAAGTGATCACATGATCCGAGTCAACTAGGCCGTGTCCGATCATCACGTGAGACGGACTAGTTAACGTCGGTGAACATCTTCAAGTTGATCGTATCTACTATACGACTCATGCTCGACCTTTCGGTCTCCGTGTTCCGAGGCCATGTCTGCACATGCTAGGCTCGTCAAGTTAACCCTAAGTGTTTTCGCTGTGTAAAACTGTCTTACACCTGTTGTATGTGAACGTAAGAATCCATCACACCCGATCATCACGTGGTGCTTAGAAGCGACGAACTGTAGCAACGGTGCACAGTTAGGGGAGAACACTTCTTGAAATTTTGTAAGGGATCATCTTATTTACTACCGTCGTCCTAAGTAAACAAGATGCATAAACATGATAAACATCACATGCAATCAAATAAGAGTAGTGACATGATATGGCCAATATCATATAGCTCCTTTGATCTTCATCTTCGGGGCTCCATGATCATCTTGTCACCGGCATGACACCATGATCTCCATCATCATGATCTCCATCATCGTGTCTTCATGAAGTTGTCACGCCAACGACTACTTCTACTTCTATGGCTAACGCGTTTAGCAATAAAGTAAAGTAATTTACATGGCGTTCTTCAATGACACGCAGGTCATACAAAAAATAAAGACAACTCCTATGGCTCCTGCCGGTTGTCATACTCATCGACATGCAAGTCGTGAATCCTATTACAAGAACATGATCAATCTCATACATCACATATATCATTCATCACATCCTTTTGGCCATATCACATCACATAGCATACCCTGCAAAAACAAGTTAGACGTCCTCTAATTGTTGTTTGCATGTTTTACGTGGCTGCTATGGGTTTCTAGCAAGAACGTTTCTTACCTACGCATGAACCACAACGTGATATGCCAATTGCTATTTACCCTTCATAAGGACCCTTTTCATCGAATCCGATCCGACTAAAGTGGGAGAGACAGACACCCACCAGCCACCTTATGCAACTAGTGCATGTTTGTCGGTGGAACCGGTCTCACGTAAGCGTACGTGTAAGGTTGGTCCGGGCCGCTTCATCCCACGATGCCGCCGAATCAAGATAAGACTAGTAACGGCAAGCATATTGAACAATATCGACGCCCACAACTACTTTGTGTTCTACTCGTGCAAAGAATCTACGCAATAGACCTAGCTCATGATGCCACTGTTGGGGAACGTAGCAGAAATTCAAAAAATTTCCTACGAATCACCAAGATCTATCTATGGAGAGACCAGCAACGAGTAGAAAGGAGAGTGCATCTACATACCCTTGTAGATCGCTAAGCGGAAGCGTTCAAGTGAACGGGGTTGATGGAGTCGTACTCGTCGTGATTCAGATCACCGATGATCCTAGTGCCGAACGGACGGCACCTCCGCGTTCAACACACGTACAGCTCGACGATGTCTCCCACGCCTTGATCCAGCAAGGAGAGAGGGAGAGGTTGAGGAAGACTCCATCCAGCAGCAGCACAACGGCATGGTGGTGATGGAGGAGCGTGGCAATCCTGCAGGGCTTCGCCAAGCACCTACGGGAGAGGAGGAGGTGTCACGGGAGGGAGGGAGGCGCCAAGGGCTCAGCTATGGATGCCCTCCCTCCCCTCCACTATATATAGGGGCAGGGGAGAGGGGGGAGGCGCAGCCTTGCCCCTTCCTCCAAGGAAGGGGTGCGGCTAAGAGGGGGGGAGGAGTCCATCCTCCCCAAGGCACCTCGGAGGTGCCTTCCCCCTTGAGGACTCTTCCCTCTAGGGTTCCCTAGGCGCATGGGCCTCTTGGGGCTGGTGCCCTTGGCCCATGTAGGACAAGGCGCACCCCCTACAGCCCATGTGGTCCCCCGGGGCAGGTGGCCCCACCCGGTGGGCCCCCGGGACCCTTCCGGTGGTCCCGGTACAATACCGATGACCCCGAAACTTGTCCCGATGGCCGAAACAGGACTTCCTATGTATAAATCTTTACCTCCGGACCATTCCGGAACTCCTCGTGACGTCCGGGATCTCATCCGGGACTCCGAACAACATTCGGTAACCACATACAAACTTCCTTTATAACCCTAGCGTCATCGAACCTTAAGTGTGTAGACCCTACGGGTTCGGGAGACATGTAGTCATGAGCGAGATGTTCTCCGGTCAATAACCAACAGCGGGATCTGGATACCCATGTTGGCTCCCACATGTTCCACGATGATCTCATCGGATGAACCACGATGTCAAGGACTCAATCAATCCCGTATACAATTCCCTTTGTCTAGCGGTATGGTACTTGCCCGAGATTCGATCGTCGGTATACCGATACCTTGTTCAATCTCGTTACCGGCAAGTCTCTTTACTCGTTCCGTAACACATCATCCCGTGATCAACCCCTTGGTCACATTGTGCACATTATGATGATGTCCTACCGAGTGGGCCCAGAGATACCTCTCCGTTTACACGGAGTGACAAAATCCCAATCTCGATTCGTGCCAACCCAACAGACACTTTCAGAGATACCCGTAGTGTACCTTTATAGCCACCCAGTTACGTTGTGACGTTTGGCACACCCAAAGCACTCCTACGGTATCCGGGAGTTGCACAATCTCATGCTCTAAGGAAATGATACTTGACATTAGAAAAGCTTTAGCATACGAACTACATGATCTTTGTGCTAGGCTTAGGATTGAGTCTTGTCCATCACATCATTCTCCTAATGATGTGATCCCGTTATCAACGACATCCAATGTCCATGGTCAGGAAACCGTAACCATCTATTGATTAACGAGCTAGTCAACTAGAGGCTTACTAGGGACATGGTGTTGTCTATGTATCCACACATGTATCTGAGTTTCCTATCAATACAATTCTAGCATGGATAATAAACGATTATCATGAACAAGGAAATATAATAATAATCAATTTATTATTGCCTCTAGGGCATATTTCCAACAATAGATGCCTCATTAAAGAATTGCCAACTAAAGATGGCAATACCTAGATCTATCTTCGCTTTTATGCCTAGCTAGGGGCGTTAAACGATAGCGCTTGTTGGGAGGCAACCCAATTTTATTTTTATTCCTTGCTTTTTGATCCTGTTTAGTAATAAATAATTTATCTAGACTCTGTTTTGGTTGTGTTTTTTGTGTTTAATTAGTGTTTGTGCCAAGTAAAACTGTTGGAAAGACTTGGGGAAAGTCTTTTTGATCTTGCTGTAAAAAACAGAAACTTTAGCGCTCACGAGAATTGCTGCCATTTTTGTTTGGAAGGTGATATTTAGTTAATTCTTTTTGCATATACTTAATAGATAAATTACTCACGTGCAGAAATTTATTTTAGAATTTTTGAGGTTCCAGAAGTTTGCGTTAGCTACAGATTACTACAGACTGTTCTGTTTTGACAGATTCTGTTTTTTGCGCATTGTTTGCTTATTTTGATGAATCTATGGCTAGTAAAATAGTTTATAAATCATAGAGAAGTTGGAATACAGTAGGTTTAACACCAATATAAATAAAGAATGAGTTCATTATAGTACCTTGAAGTGGTGTTTTATTTTCTTTCGCTAACGGAGCTCACGAGATTTTCTATTTTGAGTTTTGTGTTGTGAAGTTTTCAAGTTTTGGGTAAAAGATTTGATGGATTATGGAAAAAGGAGTGGCAAGAGACTAAGCTTGGGGATGCCCATGGCACCCCAAGATAATCTAAGGACACCTAAAAGCCAAAGCTTGGGGATGCCCCGGAAGGCATCCCCTCTTTCGTCTACTTCCATCGGTAACTTTACTTGGAGCTATATTTTTATTTACCACATGATATGTGTTTTGCTTGGAGCGTCTTGTATTATTCGAGTCTTTATTTGTTAGTTTTCCACAATCATTTTTGCTGCACACACCTTTTGAGAGAAACACACATGATTTGAACATTATTAGAATAATCTATCTGCTTCACTTATATCTTTTGAGTTATATAGTTTTGCTCTAGTACTTCACTTATATCTTTTAGAGCACGGTGGTGGATTTGTTTTATAGAAACTATTATTCTCTAATGCTTCACTTATATTATTTTGAGAGTCTTAAACAACATGGTAGTTTACTTAAACTGGAAAATTAATCCTAATATGCTAGGCATTCAAGATTAGTAAAAAAATCTTATGAGTGTGCTGAATACTAAGAGAAGTTTGATACTTGATAATTGTTTTGAGATATGGAGATGGTGATATTAGAGTCATGCTAGTTGAGTAGTTGTGAATTTGAGAAATACTTGTGTTGAAGTTTGTGATTCCCATAGCATGCATGTATGGTGAACCGTTAGGTGAAGAAGTCGGAGCATGATTTATTTATTGATTGTCTTCCTTATGAGTGGCGGTCGGGGATGAGCGATGGTCTTTTCCTACCAATCCATCCCCCTAGGAGCATGCGCGTAATACTTTGTTTAGATAACTAATAGATTTTTGCAATAAGTATGTGAGTTCTTTATGACTAATGTTGAGTCCATGGATTATACGCACTCTCACCCTTCCACCATTGCTAGCCTCTCTAATACCGCGCACCTTTCGCCAGTATCATATACCCACCATATACCTTTCTCAAAACAGCCACCATACCTACCTATCATGGCATTTCCATAGCCATTCCGAGATATATTGCCATGCAACTTTCCACCGTTCCGTTTACCATGACACGCTCCATCATTGTCATATTGCTTTGCATGATCATGTAGTTGACATTGTATTTGTGGCAAAGCCACTGTTCATAATTATTTCATACATGTCACTCATGCATCATTGCTATCCTGGTATACCGCCGGAGCCATTTATATAGAGTCATACTTTGTTCTAGTATCGAGTTGTAATCGTTGAGTTGTAAATAAATAGAAGTGTGATGATCATCATTCATAGAGTATTGTCCCAAAAAAAGGCCAAAAAAAGGGAGGCCCAAAAAAAAGGGACAATACTACTATCCTTTTACCACACTTGTGCTTCAAAGTAGCACCATGATCTTCATGATAGAGAGTCTCCTATGATATCACTTTCATATACTAGTGGGAATTTTTCATTATAGAACTTGGCTTGTATATTCCAATGATGGGCTTCCTCAAAATGCCCTAGGTCTTCGTGAGCAAGCGAGTTGTATGCACACCCACTTAGTTCCTTTTGTTGAGCTTTCATATACTTATAGCTCTAGTGCATCCGTTGCATGGCAATCCCTACTCACTCACATTGATATCTATTAATGGGCATCTCCATAGCCCGTTGATACGCCTAGTTAATGTGAGACTATCTTCTCCCTTTTTGTCTTCTCCACAACCACCATTCTATTCCACATATAGTGCTATGTCCATGGCTCACGCTCATGTATTGCGTGAAGATTGAAAAAGTTTGAGAACACCAAAAGTATGAAAAAATTGCTTGGCTTGTCATCGGGGTTGTGCATGATTTAAATACTTCGTGTGGTGAAGATGGAGCATAGCCAGACTATATGATTTTGTAGGGATAACTTTCTTTGGCCATGTTATTTTGAGAAGACATAATTGCTTAGTTAGTATGCTTGAAGTATTATTATTACTATGTCAATATTGAACTTTTGTCGTGGATCTTTCGGACCTGAATATTCATACCACAATTAAGAGAATTACATTGAAATTATGCCAAGTAGCATTCCACATCAAAAAATTGTTTTTATCATTTACCTACTGGAGGACAAGCAGGAATTAAGCTTGGGGATGCTTGATACGTCTCCAACGTATCTATAATTTTTTATTGTTCCATGCTATATTATATTCTGTTTTGGACATTATTAGGCTTTATTATACACTTTTATATTATTTTTGGGACTAACCTATTAACCGAAGGCCCAACCCAGAATTGATGTATTTTTCCTATTTTAGAGTTTCGCAGAAAAGAATATCAAACTAAGTCCAAACAGAATGAAACCTTTTGGAACGTGATTTTTGGAACGAACGTGATCCAGAGGACTTGGACCCTACGTCAAGAAAGCAACCAGGAAGGCACGAGGTAGGGGGCGCGCCTACCCGCCCAGGCGCGCCCTCCACCCTCGTGGGGCCCACGTTGCTCCACCAACGTACTTCTTCCTCCTATATATACCTACGTACCCCCAAACTACCAGATACGGAGTCAAAACCCTAATTCCACCGCCGCAACCTTCTGTACCCATGAGATCCCATCTTGGGCCTTTTCCGGAGCTCCGTCGAAGGGGGCATCGATCAGGAGTGCTTTTACATCAACACCATAGCCTTTCCGATGATGTGTGAGTAGTTTACCTCAGACCTTCGGGTCCATAGTTATTAGCTAGATGGCTTCTCTCTTTTTGGATCTCAATACAATGTTCTCCCCTCTCTTGTGGAGATCTATTCGATGTAATCTTCTTTTGCGGTGTGTTTGTTGAGACGGATGAATTGTGGGTTTATGATCAAGTTTATCTATGGACAATATTTGAATCTTCTTTGAATCCTTTTATGTATGATTGGTTATCTTTGCAAGTCTCTTCGAATTATCAGTTTGGTTTGGCCTACTAGATTGATCTTTATTGCAATGGGAAGTGCTTAGCTTTGGGTTCAATCTTGCGGTGTCCTTTCCCAGTGACAGTAGGGGCAGCAAGGCACGTATTGTATTGTTGCCATCGAGGATAACAAGATGGGGTTTATATCATATTGCATGAGTTTATCCCTCTACATCATGTCATCTTGCTTAAAGCGTTACTCTGTTCTTCTGAACTTAATACTCTAGATGCATGCTGGATAGAGGTTGATGTGTGGAGTAATAGTAGTAGATGCAGGTAGGAGTCGGTCTACTTGTCTCGGACGTGATGCCTATATACATGATCATACCTAGATATTCTCATAACTATGCTCAATTCTGTCAATTGCTCAACAGTAATTTGTTTACCCACCGTAATACTTATGCTCTCGAGAGAAGCCACTAGTGAAACCTATGGCCCCCAGGTCTATTTTCTATCATATTAATCTTCCATCAACAAGCTATTTCTTGCACCGTTTTTATTTTGCTTTATTTACTTTGCATCTTTATCATAAAAATACCAAAAAAATTATCTTATCATATTTATCATATCTCACTTTCGTAAGTGACCGTGAAGGGATTGATAACCCCTTTATTGCGTTGGTTGCGAGGATTTTATTTGTTTGTGTAGGTGCGAGGGACTCGTGCGAGGCCTCCTACTGGATTGATACCTTGGTTCTCAAAAACTGAGGAAAATACTTACGCTACTTTGTTGCATCACCCTTTCCTCTTTAAGGGAAAACCAACGCAGTGCTCAAGAGGTAGCAGCGCCCGGCCCTGCAACCGCTCGCACCTGCTTTCGCCCAGCCCTCGCCAGCTCCTCTCGCCGTAGCCGCCTGTCACTGCTTCCCCTGCTCGGCTCTGCCCCGCCTGCTCGCTCGCCGGCAACGCTCCTCGCGCAGCCCCGTGCTCGCCCGCCTCTACGTCCTGCAGGACTACGACACCGGGTGCCGCCCGCAACTGCCGCTGGGCGTTGTCGTCCTCGACGCGCTAGGCAACCCCCGCGCCTCCCTTCACTGCCCCTGGACGAGGCTCGGCGCCCACGTTCAGACGTGGCCAACCGCGTGCGGTTTGGCCACCGGACGGCGAGTCCCGAACACCGCCGCCGTCTTCTGTGCTCACCGGCGAGCACGCGCGCACGCAAGTTTAGCCAGTGGGTTGACCCACTGACGCGTGGGCCCGACCGGATTAACTAACCCCTAATCGCTAGTTAAAAACAATTAATTTCAGTTAACTAATATATGTTAAGTTAATGACTCTATGACAGAAGGGCCCCACTATAAATTAAAGAAAAATGGTTAATCTAATAAAGCGAGAGACAACAATGACAAGTGGGACCCCAACACTATTCCCCTTTTGACCAATCAACTTTTGATCGGGTCAACTCAGTCAATGACCCCACCTGTCTGGTTTGACTGGTCAACCGACCAGTTGACCTGATGACATCACGCTGATGTCATGCTTGCGTCATCGTTCACTATTCTGGATAATGTTGGATTTAAATAAATAATTAAAATCAGAGAATGATTAAAACTTTAGAAAATCATATAAAATAAACCGTGGCTCAGATGAAAATGTTTTCTACATGAAAGTTGCTCAGAAGATGAGATGAATCCGGATACGCAACCAGTTCGTCTGCCGCACATCCCTAGCATAGCGAACACACAACTTTCCCCCTTCGATTCATTTGTCCGAAAACGTAAAATACCGGGGATATTTTCCCGAATGTTTCCCCCCTTCACCCGTATCACCTCATACTGCGTTAGGTCATCCCTAGCACCATGCATTGCCATGTTATGCTTTGTGTTGCTTTGTTTGCTCTGTTATTTATTGTGTTCCCCCTCCGTTACTTCTTTCCGATAGACCCCGAGACCGCTGCCGGTACCCCCAATCGACTACGGTGTTGACGACCCCTCCTTGCCAGAGCAACCAGGCAAGCCCCCCCCCCTTGATCACCAGATATCGCCTACTCTTCTCTCTACTGCTTGCATTAGAGTAGTGTAGCATGTTACTGCTTTCCGTTAATCCTATCATGATGCATAGCCTGTCATTGTTGCTCCAGTTATTGATACCTTCTGATACCTTACCTGCAATCCTAAATGCTTAGTATAGGATGCTAGTTTACCATCAGTGCCCCTACATTCTTGTCCATCTGCCATGCTATACTATCGGGTCGTGATCACTCAGGAGGTGATCACGGGTATATACTTATATACATATTATATGATACTTGTGGTGACTAAAGTCGGGTCGGCTCATAGAGTACCCGCGAGTGATTCACGGATTAGGTCCAAAAGGACATTTGTCCCGACGACCCTCTGAGTGAACCTTTATGGCGGAGCGACAGGGTAGGTTGAGACCACCTAGGAGAGAGGTGGGCCTGGCCCTGGTCGACGTCCGTGGTTATTTCAAAATAACACGCTTAACAAGATCTAGGTATTTGATTTGAGTCTGGCCACTAGCCTATACGCACTAACCAACTACGCAGGAACAGTTATGGGCACTCGACGTCGTGGTATCAGCCGAAGCCTTCTTGACGTCAGCGACTGAGCGGCGCGCGCTGGGTTGGACTGGAACGCCTGCTCTTGTATAAGGGAGGCTAGGTCTGCTCGCCGGCCGCGTACACAACGTGCAGGTGTGCAATAGGCGATGGGCCCAGACCCCTGCGCCATAGGATTTAGACCGGCGTGCTGACCTCTCTATTGTGCCTAGGTAGGGCTGCGACGTGTTGATCTTTCGAGGCCGGGCATGACCCAGAAAAGTGTGTCCGGACAAAGGGGGTCGAGCGTGTTGGGAAGTGTGATGCACCCCTGCAGGGAAGTTGATCTATTCGAATAGCCGTGTCCCTCGGTAAAAGGACGACCCGGAGTTGTACCTTGACCTTATGACAACTAGAACCGAATACTTAATAAAATACACCCTTCCAAGTGCCAGATACAACCCGGTGACCGCTCTCTCACAGGGCGACGAGGGGAGAATCGCCGGGTAGGATTATGCTATGCGATGATACTTGGTGAACTTACCATCTACTCTCTTCTTCTGCTGCAAGATGGAGGTTGCCAGAAGCGTAGTCTTTGATAGGACTAGCTATCCCCCCTCTTATTCTGGCATTCTGCAGTTCAGTCCATATATACTACCCCTTTCATTTGATACAAATGCATATGTAGTGTAGCTCCTTGCTTGCGAGTACTTTGGATGAGTACTCACGGTTGCTTTGCTCCCCGTTTTTTTCCTTTCTATACCCGGTTGTTACAACCAGGTGATGGAGTCTAGGAGCCAGAGAATCCCGAGGATGATTCTACGTGGAGTTCGACTTCGAGGAGTAGTTAGGAGGTCCCAGGCAGGAGGCCTTGCCTTTTCGATCGTTGTTTCTTTTGTGCTAGCCTTCTTAAGGCAATCTTGTTTAACTTATGTATGTACTCAGATATTGTTGCTTCCGCTGACTCTTGTGTTTTCGAGCTTATGTATTCGAACCCACGAGGCCCCTGGCTTGTAATATAAAGCTTGTATTATTTTAATTTGTGTCTAGAGTTGTGTTGTGATATCTTCCCGTGAGTCCTTAATCTTGATCGTACACATTTGCGTGTATGATTAGTGTACGGTCAAATCGAGGGCGTCACACCATCCCCCCCCCCATCCACACACACAAAATCCCCCGTCTACTCCTCATATGGAGCACCCCAAGTCGTCCTTTGCCTCTTCTCATCTCGCCTTCATCCTTCCTCTACTCCTCCTGGAGCGCCCCAAGCCATCGGCCATCCTCTATCCTTCGATTTTTGGGTGGATGGATGCCCCCGTACCGCTCGGGCGGAGCTCCGCCACGGCCGCACCCTGGGTAGACCATGGCCTCACAGGCAGGCTTCCTCGAGCAGCTCCGCGACCTCCTGCGGACGCGCGACGACATTGTGTCCCTCCCCCGGCCATTGCCCGACCTCCTCGTGAGCCAGATGTCGGACATCCACGCTGCCTTGCGTCATCCCTACCTCCTCAATTGAAGGTAGGAGGAGGTGAACAACGGTGGTGTCGGTGTTGTGACGATGCGCGGTGGTGGTCTGCAACATCGGCAACCGTAGCGTCGGCCGTGTTGCAACCTCTAGGAGATGAATTGATGATGTGCATGACGAATCGACATGGGTGACAAGACCGCAACTTCAGCCATGCTGCAAACCTCCCGATCGCAACGTGGCTCGTGTTGCAAAGCGCTCATCGTGCAAATCTCTGAGCGCAATATGACTCATGTTGCAAACCCCCGACCGCTACATGACCCATGTTGCAAATCTCGTTAGTTGTATCGGACCGAGCGCAACATGACCCATGTTGCAACCTCGTCAGCCGAATCGGATGGTTATCCCGTGATGGATCCGACGGCTCGCGATGTTTTCGAAACACCAGCCGGTCGACGCGCAGTGTTGGCTGGAGATGCCCTAAGGGCCCAGAACTAGTCTCTTTTTGACATAAACATACTCTACCCTACCCAGTACCGAACCAAGATATCTAGTATATCGGACTAGCTCTAGATAGCA
>NC_041386.1:594103562-594111477 GCF_002162155.2 Triticum dicoccoides | reverse complement strand
CTATCAGTGGCATGTGCGTGGAGCTATGGAAGGATGGATACGGCTAAGCCGAACCAACTAAACAAATAGCATAGCGAGAGAGCTAGTAGCTGATAGCAAGAGAGACAAAGACACGGGGGATCTGATCATAAGAAACTTATCTCCGATGAGATGAGACGGCGGAGGATGTGCAGTGCAGGGCAGGCAGAGAGCATGTTCCGCGGTGCGTTTCCAGTCTAATCAGTATGCTGATTACGACGAGAGAGACCAAAGTCAAATTAATCATGCTGGCTAAGCGCCTGACGTGACATAATGAATCCAGTAGCTAGCCATGTGGCATGTGGCATGGATGATTATCTTCCAACCAAAACTACTACTACTGCTGCTACTTCGTTTTCGTTCCAAGTGAAGTGCAGTTGCCAATGAACTGGCCCCGTCAGCAAGTCTGAAAACCCAACAGCTCCCCGGCCAAACGAGATGACGCCTCTCCATAAATATGCGGCGTAAGGATAAGATTCAGCGTTATCATGTGAGCTGCGCTCACGACCGACTTGGGGCAACACTTTCGTGAGGAAGATCTTGTGACCTGTAATAACCACAGTAATAGCATCGACCTATGTACCAGAAGAAAAGAGGGCACAAAAGAGGAGAGGAGAGGGGGCAGCGTCCATGAATGAAGAAGACGAGGCTGTTAATTTCATCACGTATCTCATGACATATATCTCTAAAAGAAAAAGGCATCATCCGTAGCTAGCTCCAAACCGGTCCACAGTTTGGGCTCTTGGACTTGGCTGGCTCACAATCATCTATCAGTTCTGTTCATCACATGGTTGCCGATGTCTCCTTTGTCCCTGGCTGGGATGTATCCATGTGGCCTGCGATCGAGAGCGTGCACGTACGTACGCATAGCCACTGCGTTCCACATGGAGGCGCCGGCTGCGTAGGACGGACGGACGGACGGGCAAGTTGGCGCGTTGGCAGTTCCAACACATCACCCACATGCATGCATGCATGCATGGCCTCAGTTCATCTCATCGGAGCGTGATTGCAGGACAGCCTACTCCGCCATCGGCGGCGGGGCCATGTTGCCATGCATGCATGGCTCGTCTCGGGGTGCAGATCCAAACAAGGCATGGCCGCGTGCGTGTCTCATCTTGTGTTTACATCCATCCTTTGGCTCCCACTCTGTTTTTCAACCCCCCACCCCTCCCCCACTCTGCTTTTCATCCTCCACTCTGTTTTTCGGCCGTGAAAAGAGGATAATATACGGAGGTGCTCGAGCCATGCATATGGTACTCCTTTCGTCCGAAAATACTTGTTGTAAAAATAAATAAAATAAGATGTGTCTAGACGTATTTTAGTTCTAGACACATCTTTTTTTAATCTATTTTGATGATAAGTATTTTCGGCATTGGATTTGGATGACTCTGAAACGCAGCCACCAATAGCCGTGGCCTGCTTCACTGTCAAGAGTGTCACTGTACTAATATCTTTGTCATGCCACTCGCCCCCTTCCTTCGGGCTTGGGCCAACGGAGAAGGATGTTTGGAGTGGCAACATTGACCGGAGTGCGTTGGACAGGCATCCAATCAATTGTCTGGATAACCCAACAGTTATTAGTTTGATCAAGTGATTATGCTATAGTACCTACCAGGACCACGAGTTATTGAACTATCAGTGGAGTAATGTGTCTCTTTATTAATTACTCTCTGAGAACCTTTCAAGCACTGACCTAGTACTGCATTTCCAACATGGCTTCTATCCTCCAGTTTCTGACTGATGATTAGAGTGAACTTAGGCAAAAATTAATAATAGTAGCCACTTAGTATGGGCTTTTGACCTTGTTATGCCCGGCCATTAACATTTTATACCTTGTTACCCTCACTTATTGGCCAATAATTCTCCTCGGTTCTTTTGAATTTTACCTTCTGTTATTGGAATTTAGAAACAGAAGAAGCTCATGAAAAAAATATAGACACAACAATTCAGCACCAAACAAATGCTCCATTCAGACAGCGCCTCTGTGTGTGTGGGTGTGGGTGCGCGCTACTGATAGTTTGAAACATCTTATCACAATTATGTTCAACCAGTGGCTAAAACTTCAAAAACTACCGTATCATCAAACGTGCCTAGCAGGTGCCAAACATTTCACCATTATCAAGATTCAACTGCAGCATCAGTAATCATAACTACTTAAAACTTTAAAAGTAAAACATGTCTTACCAATACATCAAGTCATCAACACAGCGGGTTATAATGGTATTGTACTAGTTCAGATGACCTATTTACTAACCTAGAATTGTTAAACTAAATTCAAGAAAACATGTATGATCTTCAAGTTGAGGGGAAACAAAAAAGAACCGTCATCAAGTTTATACTGCCAGTGGCAAAATTTCTCTACTAGGAAATATGGTAGATCTCCCTGTCTCTAGGTACTTGTGTAATCTTCTTGGAAACGAACATGCAAACATCAATAACTTGCGCTCCACTCAACCCTCTCCACGCAATTACACTCGTACCCTATCCCTATCAGAAGAACAATGACTCTTCCATAGAAGACGATGTGCAATCGAGTAGCATCACGTGTATAGGCCTGAATAGCATTATGGGAGCATGAAATGGACTAGGAAATTTATGAGACCCCAACTCAAAATTGACGTCGAACTACTTGTATAACTCCTCTCGGGGAGCGAAATCATTACATACTGTACTAGATAAGCCTTCCCATGACAAATATAATTAAAATGCAGACTAAATTCTAGTTGTCAACCAAATTGCAAAAGGAAGAAGAACCATGTGATTATAGAAGCATTTAAATCAAAGACAAAGACAGACGATCGGTATAGCTTCCTAGATAACGGAGTATATATGCACTAACCAAAATGTGGTTACATTTTGGAAATAGCGAAAGACAAGGAGTGTAGGAATAGACCAGGCGCTTAATCAAACATTCAGGAAGTGTGCCTGTGAAGATCAGACACGTACTTGTGTTTAGTCAATAAGTTGTTTAGCTGATAAGAAAAGGATAGATAGTATGGCAGTAGACAAAGACTCTTCCAGCTAACAACAGCACAAGCCCGTTAACATGGAATGGTGACATGTGAACAATAAGTTAACTTCTCCATTTCGAGAGATTAACGGTCAGAATGTAAAGCAGTATTACAAGTTGCAAATGAATTCGAGGGGCTGATCAAGTTCCGATGCAGTATTATGCAATCCATTCGATTCATGCAGGTCTAGAAAATTGCATTTCATTCATCAAATTCCAGTTTGATATGTTTTCTTACAAAATATTTTCAGTTCCAGATCTTAGTTTTTGTAGATTGTTTCAGTTTAATGCCTTCTTAAAGAAAGTCAGTTTCACAAAATGTGGTTTCGATTTTTAGTAGACCAAAGCACAAAGCTATGATGTTCTTCTTTCCTGAAAAAAATAAACTACTATGTTTTTTCATGCCTTCGCCGAATTTTTATGGACATGCTCGGGTACCAAAATCAAGAAATATCTCAGAGTACTGCCAAGACATTAGAGTTCCACTACTGCTACGGTACAACATATATAGTACAAGGAACTGGATGGTCCATCCTAGCTGCGACATGGAATCTTATAATAAGAAACAAAAGGTGACATTTCTTTTGGAGGAAACAGATAACAAATAACGAACGTCAGTTAGCATTTAAAGAAATAAGCATCGGTGGACTGAATTTTGCACTGGCCAGCTAGGAACAAGGGTCCAGCCATCACCTTCCAGTAAGAAAATCCTCTATGGAGCCTTCACTTAATACTTTTAGTAATCTAACTGAAACTTTGTTTTGGATATCTGTTGCTTAGAACGCAAGCTTCGGTGGTACCAACATGAACAGTTGAACCAATAATACTTAATACGCTCTATGAAGTAAATCATGATTCCATCATGCAATAACCAATTCAATTTCATCTGAAAAATGATTCACCACCAGCAAAGATTCCATGGGCCATTGTAAATCGTGGAATCCATTTGCCATCCTTCCTGAAAAGAGGTGTCAACCGACTAAAGGTAGACCTAAACCTTTTTAAACATAAATAAAATTGATACTACCGTGTATGCCCTCCACCTTGAAATCCTAATCACAGGTGGCTGCTGGAATCTGTATGGTAATTTTTTGTTTAATTTTGTCTTTAGCAAGCCATGTGCTGAATCTATATGGTAATTTTCAAATAGAAAGGCTAGTGGATGGAGTAAGTGTACATCCTCGAACGATATGCGAACTCACAATTATGCAACTCAGAGTATCTCAGGAACCAACTGCCACTTATAAAGGACGAGCAAGCATGGACAGTATTGATTGACAAGAACATACTACGGCACTTTGAGTTTATGGAGTAACTTGTGCTGGTGCATAAAACCTAATCTGGTAGCAGGGTGAGATGTCCTCCCTCTGGCAGCTGGTTGGCTCATGTCACCAGAAACAGCACTGCCTGGCTCAAACATTTCCATACCTACAGGAAACTGAAACCTGACAAAGAACCAACTCCTTTTAACCTGAAAAATATGTATACTAGGTGGCACCGGTGGATTGATCAGCAAGGGACAAAGGTTGCATTTTGTGTGGAAGGGGAGAGGCCCCCCAAATTCCCACAGCAACAGCAACACTTTCCAGCCACCAACTGATGCCAGAATTTTTAAATGCCAGGAAAAGGCCAGCAAATAGGCTCACACCCAACTAACTCTGTCTCAAATCTCTCGCCTCAGAACGTGCAGCAACGCCTTCCAATCATAAATACACCCCATCCCATCCCCACCCCTGCCCTCACAACCGTAATAACCTCCTCCCCTACAAATAGCCTCCCAACCAAGGCCAGCACAGCACAGCACAGCACACCACAGCACAGAGCAATAGCCATAGCCAGCAGCAATGGAGATAGAGTCGGTCAAGTGTGAGTGCTGTGGCCTGAGGGAGGACTGCACCCAGGACTACATTGCGAGCGTGAGAGCCAGCTTCTACGGCCAGTGGCTGTGCGGGCTGTGCTGCGAGGCCGTGAGGGACGAGGCCGGCAGGAAGAAGGCTCACCCCGGCGTGGAGGAGGCCGTGCGGGCGCACATGGCGTTCTGCAAGAAGTTCAAGTCCAACCCCGCCGTCCGGGTCGCCGACGGCATGCGCCAGATGCTCCGCAGGCGGTCCGGTGACTTGTCCAAGCCGTCGGGCTCCTCCTCCAACAAGTACAGCACTGCGCAGGTCGGAGATGATTCATCCGTGTCGCTATATTGAGGAGTACACCATTACCATTCTATGGCTTGTAGACCGACCGCCTAGTGCTTTTCTCAGGCTTGAATCTCCTGTTTCTTTTGTCGTTTTTGGCATATATTCTTATGATGGCAAGAAGTTAGAATGTACAGAAAGTCATAAATTGCTTCGAAATGAATGCTAATAGTGCTTGGCTTTGATATGAGGCTGCGTTTTTTTTTTGTTCGTTTTAAGAACAGAAGCAATCATGAGTTGCCAACATATACTACTACTACTACTTAGATAGATGAGTTAATTGGTTTCTTGTTGCAACCTAACAAAGACAAAGAGGAGGTTAGCATGCATGTGCAAGCAACATTGTTCACACTACTCGCTGTGTCTGACGTGATTTGCGATGGAGACGCCGCACCAAGAATCAAGGCAATCTATTTATCAATGTACCGGTATTACCTAAAGCTGGTGGCTGCTGTTGCACCACTATACTGACTGTGATCAAGATTATAGTGATAGCTATAAAGTGACAGCATTTGGAACTACTCCTCTTTTTTCCCCTTTCCAACGTTCAAATTATAGCGATAGCTGCTGGCCAAAGCATGTGCAGTTTGATATCAAGATTGTAGAAGTATTGTGATTTCTCATATGAGCGTGTGGTCTAATCAGGAACAGGTTGAGGACACTATCAGTTCAACAGTCCTGAAGACAAGGATAGGCCATTTAAGGGTATCCATGTATTGCAAAGCCAATCTTTACAGTTGCTTAGGAAGAAATCTGAGACAGTGCCATAGCTAAAGAGTGAAACACTGCTTAAGTGGAGTTGTGATGGTACTATCACTTGTATTCATGACCAAGTTCTACGAACATTGGACAGTGCATAAAACTAGACAACTTATTGTGGACTACTCTTTGGGTTCTAGCACATGGGATGGAACGTTATTTTACTCTATCTCTCGCCAAAGATTCCACGGTCAAAAGGCGTGGAACTGTTTGTAATGCAGGTGGGACTTTACAGCCTATCAGTTTATCACCAATATTGTTCAGTCATAGGCTCACAGTTCTATTTCCTCTCAAAAAAAGCAAGTGTCAAAAAACATCTTATATTATGATACAGAGGTAGTGCTTTCTAATGCAAATCATCTAAAGTTGTATGCAGCAAGTTCTAATTTCTTGGTATCGGCTGAATCCGCCCTCTTACCACGGTTCCACAGAAAATGGTGCAGAACTGCAGTCTACGCACACCAAGTTTCAAGGATGCCTGTCTATATACTCTGAAGCACTGCTTCAGAGGAGTTGTGATGGTGCTATCAGTTGTATTCATTATCAAGGTCTGCCAATACTGGACAGTACATAAAAGTATAAAACTAGGCAACTTATTGTAGACTGTTCTTTGGGTTGTAGCACATGGGATGCCAAGCTTTTTTACTCTTATCTTTGGCCAAAGATTCCGCGGTCGGTCAGCAGGCGCACAACTGTTTCTGAAACATTTGCTTATGTGAGATGAATATAATGTAGTAGTGCAGTATAAGATACAAATGGGACTTTACATATGAGCTTATTTGTTCACAGCCATAAGCAATACGTAGCTTTCTACGGCCCGCTAGAAAGTTTAAAGACCCGATATCAACCTGTGCCTGTGCGCATACCATCGTCCATCGACCACCTGGCGTACATGATGATCCCCGCCCACGCGGCCACGCCAGCCATTGATCGATCTCACGACAGTGAAATCCGTATCGAGCAATGATCCGCAGCCCGCAACTTGAATTCATGACGGCATCATGTGGATGCCCGAATCCACCAAAGAGAGACAAAAAAGGAAGAGGAGTAAATCATTGTGGGAGCACCCAAGGATTGCGCGCGCAAATGGATGGTTAAAACTTAAGGGCATGTCCTGTCAAGGTCAGAATAGCCATGGCTAAAACTTAAGGGCATGTTTGGATCAGCGTTTTCGTTTCAAATACTACCTCCGTAAAAATAAAAAATAAATGCCTCGCTCGATTGTTCACTAACCGGTAAGTTGCAAGAAAACACCTCTGTATTATTATACACCCAATCCAAACGTGGTCTAAAAGTGTCGGGGTTAGTACTCCATCGAATCCACATTACTCCTATTTGTCTTAGATTTGTTAGATACGGAAGCATATAACACTCTAGATAAAATTCGTCTCTAGATAAAACTAAGACAAGTAATATGGATCAAAGAAAGTAACTACTGTACATACTACTATAAAAGTATGACGGAGTATGAAAGTTTGTAAACCTTATGATCAAACTAAAACACGGTCCCAAATAACTAAGGTTAAATATCTTGTAACTGAGAACCATGAAGGGCAGGTGTTTTTGTTCTTGTGACCTTGTGATTTATGTTGCAGAATGGTGTCCATTGTTTGTCATATGTGGGATATAATTGTTACACATGTTTTTGCGGGGTTAATTGGAAAACAAATTTAAAAACCTGTTGATTAAAGATTTGTCGAGTGTTCCACTCGGTAAAGGTATGTGTGTCGAGTGCCATACTCAACGGAGTTGTCTTGTGGGGCGATCTGGTAACTTGTAGGAGACTTTACAGAGTGTCCACAAAAGGCGCTCCACAAAAGCTGACACGCGGCACGCCCTCGGAGCGTGGTAGACGGATGGTATGCTGAGTGTTGGCATTCGGCAAAGGGCATGTGTCTTTGCGGAACCGGCGGCTAGGCGATAGTGGAGAATCTAGCAG
>NC_041386.1:594071712-594103004 GCF_002162155.2 Triticum dicoccoides | reverse complement strand
ACGTGACACCCTCAT
This sequence comes from Triticum dicoccoides, assembly GCF_002162155.2. Classification (NCBI taxonomy): domain Eukaryota; kingdom Viridiplantae; phylum Streptophyta; class Magnoliopsida; order Poales; family Poaceae; genus Triticum; species Triticum dicoccoides. Next base: position 594,102,989 of record NC_041386.1, on the reverse strand, counting down.
GTGCATCGGCCTTCCTCGAGCATTGGCACACGACAAAGAGAATCTATGGTTGCCGAGTGTTGGCTTTCGGCGAAACTGGCATGCCACATGGCGCCCTCTTTGTGCATTGCCCTTGGCCGAGCGTTGGCATTCGACAAAGAGCTTATTTGCCAAATATCTATTTTTGATGAAACTAAAGGGACACATGGTGACCTTTTGCGCGTCGGCTTTCGCCGAGTCTAGCCAACAAGCACTCTCCACACATTGGTGCAATGTGGCAAGCACGGTTTTCGTCAATTGTCCGTCAAGCCACTTTATTGCGCTGAGCACCCATGCTTGCCGCTCAACAAAACATTACCCGATGCCTGAAAGAAGGAACTCAACAAACCTCGTTTTTGCGAGGATGTACGTCGAGCAACATTCGCCAAGTGGAACACTCGACAAGGGCTTTGCCGGCAAAAGTGTTGATTCAAGTAGTGGCAACTACCATCGCCAAGGTCTGTAATGACGCCCCAGAGGTCCATCCGCCGCTGGCTGCCACTAGTGCCACCTCGTTACCCGTATGACAACTTACGAAGCCTCATGGACGTCCACCTCCACCTCCGCTAAGGACACAACCTTAACGCTGCTCCACATATCCATCTAAGTGTTGGGACAACTTATTCTAGCGTCGGGCACATTCAACGCTCTGACGACGTTGGTCCTCAAATCATTTTCCTTATCTTCACGCCATTCTTTTATTTGCTTCATTCGATTGGGCCGTTGGTTTTCCTGACCACCCTAGTGAAGGAGCTCGCCAGTCGCCGTAGGATGCCGCATGGACGACGATACGAGTCGGTCATCCCTCCGATGTAGAGAAAGCTAAGTCAGAGGGTCTCATTCCCCTACCTCACAGTGCCAAAGAGGCGGCTAGATGCGTGGGAAACCGAGTAGATTTCAAGGACGGACAAAAAGTTGTTCCTAGCTAGACCTTGTGAATTCTCTAGTGAATCTATATTTCACGTAACCTTGGCTTGTATCCGCGAGGCATGCGTGGGAAACCGAGCAGATTTCAAGGGCCTAAAAAACCTGTTTTGAAGTTTAGGGGGTATTTGATCCATTAGCCACATTTGAGGGGGAAAGTACACTTTTCTCTTTTTTCTATGAAATGCAAAAGGTAGAGGCCATATCCAGCCCAACGAGGAGAACCATCTGACAAAGTCCAACTTATCGCCTCGAAGAGAACTTGTAAGCCCACTGGGCCCAAGCGGCCTCCACAACACCATTTCACCGATGCAGAGGCTCTCGCAGGTGGCGCTCCGCCGCCTCCTGTCGCCGCCGTCGGCCGCGGCAGCCGCTCGCCGGGCAGCGCCGGTGGCCGCGGAGGCATGTTCCAGCGGAGCAGTCCCCATCCTACGCCACGCCGGTGGCTCCGAGGTACGCTCCCCGGTCCCTCCTGGGCTTTGGGTTCCTTCCACGCCATGCTCTAAGCTTCCTGATTCGTGTGGTCTGGTCTCTAGGTCGCGGCGGGCGGTTGGAATGGCGGATCTGGGATCCGCTTGTGCCGCAGGCTCTGCACCTACAACGAGAGAGGTATGGCCAGTGGCCAGTGGCTTCATCTCACTTCCTCAAATCTATGATGTTTCGCTGCTCATGGGACACATTGATGAAATTAAAGTAGCCAATTTGGGTGAAAATGGCCATGAGTTACCGTGTGTGTTTGGTTGTGGATGGTGATTGTTTTATTGGTGTACGATGTACATGTATGCGGATCAGTGAACGTGAGATTGGTGTGTAGGGGAGGAAGAGACATGTTCAATTGTTTCACCCTGTCTTGCCGGTAATCACAGTGTGTTATCAGTTTGATCCGGTGGTTCCTGCGTCGTACAATTCTAGTGTTTTTCTTCGAGAACACCCTGGCCTCAAAGTCACTTTGTCAGACTGGTCGTGGTGCCTGTGGAATTGCCTTACAGGATCACTATGACTTAGTAAGCTCTGTTTCAGTGGTTATGCTTTGTATCCACATGCTTTTATGTCACTGTGGAAGTATGTATGGAGCTATGCTGTGGTAACTTGTGTTGAAAGTAATTTGTGAACAAGAAATTCGAAAGTTTTTTTACTTTGCGGTTTTTGCTATTCTTTTACTGTATGAATACTTTCCCCCAAGTGAAATACTTGTATATAATTGTCTAACATGAACTGAAATGGTTCACAGATGACAGGGCACTTGAGGAGGAAGTTGAGAAGAAATTTGGATGGATATTAAAGATATTCTTCATAGGAACTGCTGGCCTTGTTGGTTGGCAGTTCTTTCCCTACATGGGTATGATAGTGATTTCATAATGTGCTAACAGATGAGACATTATGCCGGTGAACTTGAAATTGCTTCTGTCTGACAAGTTTACAGGGGATAACCTACTACAGCAATCCATTACGCTTTTACATGTCAAAGATCCCTTGTTCAAGCGGATGGGGGCTTCCCGATTAGCTCGTTTTGCCGTTGATGGTAACCAATTTTATCCAAGCATTTTTAGTGTTCTGTTGCAATTTATTTCTGCGATGCTGGGCTTTGCAACATGTTATGAACTGCTTGCTTAGAGAGCTCGATTTCGACTTGTGATACTAGTATTTCTTGTATGTTAGCACAGCTTGGTGGGAGTTTAGGAAAAACTTGAACCAGCTCAAACTAACAAGGAAATATGTAAATAGACCTATTATTGTGAATTGGCCCAGCTAGACTTGGAAACCAAGAAAGACCTATCGGCTGGGTCCAGGACTCCATGGCGTGACAACTTATAATCTGTCACTCTGTTTATATCTATGATCTATCTCCCGTACCTCAAAATTTTCATCTTTCATGTGCACAAACAAAGCCTGAAGCCCTGTTAGATGGCTCCCTGAATCACACAAACTTATTTCTACCACATATTGTTCGTGGCAAATAACCACTACTGATTGATTTGTTTAGGAAAACTCCTGCTTTGTGTAATATCCTTTGCTTTGTAAAAAAAATGAACTCATAAAGTTAGGATGTTACATCTGTTGTGGAGAGTATGAGCAATATATCCAACTCGTTCCTCCTTTTCTTAAAAATACCAATATCCAACTCATTGATTGGCCCTGCCATTTTGCATACCCCTGTATGAGAATGATCCAGCATTTCATCTTAGCAGTTACTTGGAGTTGAGCAATGTCGGACTCATGAGATTATGGGCTTTCTTTACTAATGGTTATGCCTGTTAGATTGCTACTAGTCTATCACATGGGATATTAGTCATTTGTGTCATCTGGTCCATTTCTGCCGTAGAAGTTGCTAGAGTTTATAAGTGAAAAGGATCTAGCCATATGAAGCCTTGCAGTAGCTAATTTTTCTGTGGTTCCGTTCCTACTCCTGTAACAACAGTTAACTTCAGTTTATCTGTACTTAACATTTCTGTCAATGAAATGTATTCCCATTTTACTATTGAATGTTGTTACTAATCTCCTACGGTTACAGATGAAAGGAGAATGAAGGTGGTAGAGATGGGGGGAGCTCAAGAAATTCTCAATGTGTTAGAAGGTGCTAAAGATGACAAAACACGCAAAGAAGCTCTGAAAGCTCTTGTGGCACTTGCAAAGTCGGGTGAGTAAAAATACTGGCCATTCCCATTGGCACATCGTACTTGACTCTAGTTCCTTGTATCATTCTGGTATCTAAAGTGGTCCATTTAAGCTTCATTCTTGTGCTGTATGTACAGATAAAGCTGCGGGGTTTTTGGACAAGGCAGGTGCCTACGCCATCGTCGCCTCCACTCCGAATTCCCCCGAATATGCCGAGATTGAGGCCTGCAAGACTAGTCTTCTCAAGACGTTTGATCAACTGAAGTCGTGATGGGAAATGCCTGGGTGGATTTCTCTACATGTTTTCTCCAAACTGGACTTTGACTGGGCCATTATTTTGATTGAAACAAGAAAACAAGCTCGGTCCATCGTTTTCTCTTCCTGAGCGCTCAGTTTGTCACACCTCGGTCTTGTTGCTGGCGTGGGGCATTTTGTTCTAAGCACTCAACTTTGGGGTACCTTCTTTGTATGATACTGGCAATGGGTCTATGCAGTTCTTTTTGGCGATGGGAGTGAAATCACTAGTGTTCTCGCTATGTGTCAGCATTTGACCTGATTATCAAACGCTCTTTAATAAGAATATATGATATGCTGGGCATTAACTTTTTCGGCGCTTCATTTGCGAAGAGCCCAGCAATCTTAAACTGGACTTCTTTGGCCTTTATTCTACGCATATAACTTATAAACCTTGTGTCTGAATAACATAGCCAGTTCATAGAAGACCCCCGCTGTCGTGGGGTCTGAAAGTGATAAGTAGGCAGCTAGCCAGAAGTATGGGATGACACTTCTTTTTCTTCCCACATGGGTATGTCCGTTCTCTGCAATGATGGATGATGATTACAGTGCAGTGCTGTTCGAGCACAAGCGTTTGCACCCAAAAAAGAAGATGAAAAGAAGATGATCATGATAGATGTCTTGATCTCGAAAATCGGAAAGCAAGCACACAAAGTGGAGCAAATGTATGTAGATATATTTTAAAGTATAGATTCACTCATTTTGCTCTGTATGTAGTCATTTGTTAAAATCTCTAAAAGACTTATATTTGGGAACGCAGGGAGTACTAACATAATGCTATTAAATATATATGTACAAAGCATAACATTCCACCTTAATAGCCGCTAATTACATGCTAGTAATTTGGAATGTACACCATATTTTCTTGGAATACTCAGTACTTGATCACCATACTCAGCCACTGGCCTTTGGAAATCAAGTTCACATAAATAAATCATACTATCTGTTTTACCGAGGATGAGCAAACCAAGTTGCTCCAGCAAAGTTGCAGCGGAAGAAAAGATGAAGCTCATCTTCCTCCTGGTTACACCCAGAACAATTTTTATTGATGTGAACAGAGAATCTACCAGCCATTTTACCCGCAAGTAGAGTTTTCCCGAGCATCCTCCAAGCAAAAGTTTATGTGATACCTTCATCTTGCGAGGCATCACAGGGCAAGGTCATATCCTGTGCCAAATGACATCAATCCAGAGTTGCTTGGTATTCATAGCCAAACCATACTGCAGCGCCATAGAGACGTTACACAAATGCTCATAGACCAACTTATAACATGGCACACAGACCGATGATAGGTCGTCTGGTTCAGTGCAATAGGAAAAAACAACCAAGAGGTTTGAATGGATAGAAAATATTCGTCAAAAGTGTGCATTACGATTCCTCAGATTTTTTTTTCAAAAGATTCAATCTTGTGAATCAAACGACCTATATAGAAAATATTCTTAAGAATTGGGTCATAGGTGCTTATTTGTCGAGCTTCGGGTCGTTCTTGCATGTTTGCTTTTTGCTTTTGTTCTTGGGTCGTGATGTTGTTATAGTTGTGCCATCTTTGGCAATATATGGGTTGCCCCATCTTCAGCTTTGTACTATCTTCTTTTATATAAATTGCGTGCAACTTTTCTACATGGTTCGAACAAAAATATTCTTAAGAATCAAATTCTTCTAAAATTCTTTGAATCAAAGGAGCTGTAATATTGTAGTACAAGCTGTTTTCTTTTGACGTGAGCTTCAAATTTTTCTTGAGAAAAGCCATCCAAATAGCATCTTAGATATACTAATTACCAACAAAACAACATGTAGCACAATTGAAAGACAATTGGACACAAAATGACTAGTAAAAATAAAATTACACTAAAAACCATAACATCTTATTTCTTCAATAGCGCGTCGTTCATCGGAGATTGAAAATTGCATTGAATCGACATCAAAGGAAAGGTCAATCTACAAATGCCACAGTCGTACCATGCTTTACAAACCGCAATAGCCACTTGCCGCTTGAAACACGATATACAAATTGTTGAAGGAACATCAGTTGGGCATCACTCCATGCAACACAAGCTTAGGGCATCTCCAGCCATTGTGCCCCCCAGGAGGCGTTTTTCCGGCCTCCTGGGGAGGCACCGGCGGATTTTTTTAGCCTGGGTGGCAAATTTTTCCAGCTGTCTCCACCCCAAGCATCTCTGCACCTCGACGAGCAGGACGCGTGGCGGCAGCTCGAAGGTTCACGAGCGCGTGGCGCGCAGCGAGGAAGAGCACCGACGCCCAGTGCCCCGCCGCGGCCAGCGATGCCAGGAGGAGCTCGCGCACCGCCGCGGCCTCCGCGTGGATGGCCTCGCCGCCGTCTTCGCGTCTTCTTTGCCTCCGTGCTCCAACTACTGGACGGTGGCATGGCGCATGGTGGATGCGCTCCAGCGCGACGCACGCGCCCTGCGCCAGGTCCGGAAGCCATGGCCCTGTGCCCCGAGTCGGACAGCTTCGTGAGCCCAGGCCGCGCCGCCCCCGTCCGCCCATCTCGCACGTGCCCGCCCCGGCTCCCCGCTGGCCGCCGCCAGCCGTGCCGTGCCCGTGTGAGGCTCAGGGTTGCGCCCACCGGTGCGTGGCTCCGGGCCGGGGCCGCCCGTGGCCGGCGCGCCCGGTGTCGGGGCCGCCCGTGGAGGAGAGAGCTGCTCCGGTGACGGGCTCGGTAGCGCACGGAGGCCTGCAGGGGCTGGCTACTGGCGACCGGGCCGGCGACGTGAAGCTTCTCCGGGGAGGCGCGGCACGGGGCCGGCGGTGTGAAGCTGCTCCGGGGAGGCGCGGCGCGGGGCCAGCGACGGGCGCCGGGGCCGGCCGCTTGCAGCTTCTCCGCGTTGTCTTTTTTTGCATGCCTCACGTGCTGGGCCTAGCCAGAAAAAGGAGAGAGAGAGAGAGAGAGAGAGAGAGAGAGATTAGAGGCTGGCAGTGGGCCTTTCGCGGCTAAAATATAGCGCCGGCGCCCCCAGCTGCATCCCGGTTTGCTGAGTTTCCATCGCGAGCGCCGGCCGTGATTTTCGTCAGATCCGGCGAAAAACGTGACTCTGGTATTGCGGCTGGGAGGATTTTTACTCGCCGGCGTCTAAAAATGCGCCTGGGGAGGCTTCTTGAGGGCCTGACTGGAGATGCCCTTACAGTTCTTCACCACTAGTCTAGAAAGTTGGAGAAGTTGAATCATGTCGTGAACAAATTGAAAGAAGATGCCAAGGTCGCCTCACCAAGAGAAGCTCAGCGACTATTTTTTTGCATATAAGATTTAAGAGGTACCCACCATCAGGATTTGGAGAGCTTTGTTGCTGTGACACGTTGTTTCATTTGGATTATTGATAGATGCACATTGTTTTTGTTTGGATTCTTGAGTTTTCCTTTATTTGCAAAAGTTGTTCTCACTTTTCAGAGGTTTGTTTACCTTGGCCTCAGCTACTGCTCTATGAAGAACTCCACCCCATGCCAATTGTGCCGCATAAATCCATAGACCAACACGCTCCACATTTGTGTGGGCCTGGTGATGTAGTAAGGTACATTATCATATCTGCCTCTTGTAAATATGTTTCCTCTTTAATAAAATCTTTTGTTGGATTTGTAATTTGTAAGAGACATGACAAATTGGAGGGAGCAATTTTTTTTAATATTTTTATTTGTTTTTGGGCACTTATATAGAAGGTTGTCTAATTTGTTATGTTGATAGATGTCAGCCGGTTGCAACATTTACGCTTTCTTTATGAACATGTAGAATGCCAATGATTGATAAATATGAAGATGCGGGGATAATTATAAAAGATAATCTAGAGTCAGGGACGATCTTTGAGGGTGACCATCTTATAGTTATGCCGGGAGAGGTAATTTTCATTTGTTACATCAATTTCACACCCTTTGTATGCATGTCCCCCAAAATATAAGGCACACTTGACTTTGTACGGTCTTTGATGCATGACTTTGATCATTAATATATACCAAAGTACATGGATTGAACATATATCAATAGCATCATCGTATTTATCTTGCAAAAGAATTATATTTCACATGTCTTTATAATAATTTTGTAGGCATACGGTAAGTGAAAATGATGGTCAAAGTTGTGTGATGAAGACAAAAAAAGTCAACGTACGCCTTATATTATGGGAGGAGGGAGTATATGGTACTATTAAACTATCAAACCATCCCCTAACGGTAATCAATGTCATTCCATGCAGTTAATGTCAGAATCTAGACGAACACTAAAGAAATGTGCAACTGTCGATGATTGACAAACACCTGCAGTAACACTTCCCCGGTTATCCAACGTTGGGGATGTGAGTGGGTAAATGGATAGGCGGCCAAGGCGAGAGATTAAACACCGTGTGGGGTTAACCGTTGTAATTCCAATGCATCCATCGCTGTTTATCTTCTATCTTTTCACCGCTCTAATTCAAACGGATCCGGCTTGCCTGCTCCCTCGCTATGCTCCCATCCGTGCTCCCACTCCATCCTACGACTGTTTTTTTCTCCTTTTTCTTTCTAATCTAATCATCTCCCCCCTGACTTTTGTATCACTATGGCGCTACCGCCGTGTTCATCGTGATCCACCCGGCGACGTTTGTGCCCATCGATGCCATCGAAAAACCAAAACCCATGAAAAATAAGAACACACACAATAGTACTTACTCCCTCCGTAAACTAATATAAGAGCGTTTAGATCACTATTTTAGTTATCTAAACGCTTTTATATTAGTTTACAGAGGGAGTATAAGATAAGAAAGAAAAAAAAAGCAGTTTTCACCTCGTTGCCGCATTTTCGCTCCTTGGTTCTCTCCGACGCGCAACGACACCCACCAGCTCGAGCGAAAGTCCGTCCCCAGTCCACGGCGAGCTCCGCTTCTCTTCTCTTCCCCGACGCACGGCACGGCGCGGCGGAAAAATTAAAGCGGACACGAGGAGGGGGAAAAAAGCAGTCTTGCACGCACGCACGAACTCCCACTCCCCTCCCGTCCCCTCCCCGCCGTCCTCCCCCGAGCAGCCGCTCGCCGGATCTCCGCCCCAGATCCACCCCCCATGCCGCCCCCCGCGTCGCGACCCAGCTAGCCGGCCGCCCGCCACCCACCCAAATGGGCCGCCCCAGGCCGCTCAACTCGGGCGGCATCGACCCCATCGCCGAGGAGTCGCCGCCGCACCACCACGCCCCTCCCCACGCCGCCCCGTGCGCCGACCCCGCGGCCCTGGCCTGCGCGATCTCCGCGCAGGCCAGCGCCGTGCTGGCCGTGATGCGCCGGGGCCTCCGCCACCCGCGCGCCGCGGCCGCCGACGACGCGGCGGCCGACCACCCGCTCGTGGCCTCCCTCAAGGCCCTGCCCCGGCTCGCCTTCGCCCCGCTCGCCGCCGCCTCCCCCTCGCTCCCGGCCGCCGCGCTGCGGCCCTTCCTCGACGCGGTGCGCTCCGAGGACGCCGGCGCCGACGCCACCTCGGCGGCCCTCGCCGCGCTGCACGAGGTCATGGCGCTCACGGCCCCCGCCCTCCCGGGCTCCGCGCTGCGGGAGGTCGTCGACGCCGTCGCCTGCTGCCGCTTCGAGGCCGGCGCCGAGCCCGCCGCGGAGGAGGACGTGCTCATGCGGATGCTGCAGGCGCTGCTCGCCTGCCTCCGCGCCCCCGCCGCGCCCGCGCTCGGCAACCAACACGTCCTCACCGCCGTCAACACCTGCTTCCGCGTCGTCCACCAGGCCGCCGCCAAGGGCGACCTCCTGCAGCGCTTCTCCCGCCACGTGATGCACGAGCTCGTCCGCCTCGTCTTCGCCCGCCTCCCGCTGATAGGCACCGGCGACGCAGACGACACTGCCGTCAAACCAGAGGTATGCTATGTTCTTTGTAATGTGAGCTTCTGCTTTCGCTATTATTAGTCACAAATGCCACAAAACTCCACAGCTCGCCCTTAAAACTAGCACAAATTTACGATTTTCATTTTGCTGTATCCAAGAATGCAGCAGCATTGCACACACTATATGCTACTCCATGAAACACAGCATCGCAATTATTGAGGAAGATGCATTGAACCTAACTGATTATGCTGCACTGGTCCCGATCAAGTGAGATAAGAGATAGGGTAGAACTCAATTGGGTAGGGCAGAGAGGCAGGGAAGGTGATTGTTTTTTCCTACTGTTTGAACTAAATGATGCACAAAAAACCTAATCCCATAATGTTATTGTGTAGTATGCGAATACTGCAATCGATGTTTGAGCCCTCCAGAGTCATGTTTATCTTGCACCAGCATGGCCACGTCGTGCAAGACAATCTTAGGGCAGGTTTAAAACAGATAGCTTCAGCCCTTGTAAGTCTCCCATAAGTAGACAAAATATAGCTTGTTTAAATTTGTGCAAGACTAGTATGGTCAGGAAACCACAGTTGGTTGCAAAGCAAACAAGAGGTCTGTTTTGCCAAAATTTTGGATGGTCCAATGGCCACAATCCAAACATAAACAAGCTACCAAAAAAATTGGCGCTTTGGTCACACCAAATTTTTGGTGGGGCTAGTTGGGGCTCAAACCAAGCATACCCTTTGGCACAATCAGTTCACTAGAGATGCCAAAAAGTGTTGAAAAGTTTATGCCAACATTCACACAAGATCCATCTACCACTACATGGAATTTTCAGATCCATTTGCTACTATTCACCGCCAAATTTGTCATTTTGTTACTCGACCTGTGGTTCAAGTTCAGAATTTTTTTATTCAAATTAAATGCAATCTGTAGAACTGCTATCAAAAGAATTCAGAATTTAAACAAGCTTTTGGATCCCTGTATGGGCTAACGCCACAGATCACACCTTAGGTCCTGATCTTATACAAGTTCGGAATTTTGGTTAGCTTCTTGGCATTTATTTTTTATATCATGTACCATTCTCATGTATTAGATGACATTTTTGCTCTATTTGGTTACAATTGATTTCTGTGTTGTACTCGTGCAGATGGGTGGCATGGATAAGAATCATCCATTTGGTATCGGGCAAATGGAAAATGGAAACGGAAGCTATGTGTCCGAGGCAGGCACACCTGATGAGAATTCTCCGGATGGTAGTGTCCTTGTTGTGGAGCCATATGGAACAACTTGCATGGAGGAGATTTTCCATTTCCTATGCTCTCTCCTCAGTGGTGTCGAGCTGAACGGGTATGATGAAGGTCAACCTTTGTTTGCTCTGAAGTTGATCAATTCAGCGATAGAGCTTGGTGGGTCTGCAATTGGGAGGCATCCAAAGGTGCTGTCGCTGGTCCAAGATGAGCTTTTCCGAAACCTAATGCAGCTTGGCTTATCGATAAGCCCACTTACTCTTTCAGTGGTGTGCAGCATCGTGTTGAATCTTTACCATCACCTCCGCAATGAGCTCAAGATGCAGCTTGAGGCCTTTTTTTGTTGCATAATTCTAAGGCTCGCACAGCCCCGATTTGGAGCAACATATCATCAGCAGGAGGTTGCAATGGAAGCTCTTGTAGACTTCTGTCGACAGAAGAATTTTATGGTGGAGATGTACGCCAATCTTGACTGTGACATAACATGCAGGAATGTGTTTGAGGAGCTTGCAAATCTTCTATCAAAGAGTGCATTTCCTATTAACTGCCCCTTGTCTTCTATGCACATCCTTGCACTGGAAGGCTTGATTGCTGTGATTCAGGGAATGGCTGATCGAATTGGGAATGCAACCTCTGGCCCTGAACTAAGGTCTGTGGAACTTGATGAATATGCTCCATTCTGGACTGTTAAGTGCGAGAATTTTTTGGATCCTCAGCATTGGGTGAAATTTGTCCGCCAAAGGAAGTATGTCAAGAGGAGGCTAATGATTGGTGCTGACCACTTCAACAGGGACCCGAAGAAAGGTCTGGAGTTCCTTCAAGGCAATCATCTGTTGCCCGAGAAGCTTGATCCGCAGAGTGTGGCTTGTTTTTTCCGCTACACAGCTGGTCTGGATAAGAATCTCGTAGGAGACTTTCTCGGCAATCATGACGAGTTTTGTGTTCAGGTGCTTCATGAGTTTGCTCAGACCTTTGACTTTGAGGAGATGAACTTGGATACAGCTCTGAGGTTATTTTTGGAGACATTCCGACTACCTGGAGAATCTCAGAAGATACAGAGGGTTCTTGAGGCCTTTTCAGATAGATACTACGAGCAGGCTCCGCAAGCTTTTGCAAATAAGGACACTGCTTTGCTGCTGTCTTACTCAATTATAATGCTGAACACTGATCAGCATAACATGCAGGTGAAGAAGAAGATGACTGAGGAGGACTTCATAAAAAACAACAGGAACATAAATGGGGGTAGTGACCTCCCACGTGAGATGTTGTCTGAGCTATACCACGCTATCTGCCGAAATGAGATTAAGACCACGCCTGAGCAGGGCATGGGATATTTGGAAATGTCTCCCAGCCGTTGGATAGATCTAATGCGGAAGTCCAAGTCAACACCCCAGTATATTGTTGGTGATTCTCAGCCTTTCCTCGACCACGATATGTTTGCTATCATGTCCGGCCCTACTATTGCTGCCATTGCAGTGGTATTTGATCATTCGGAACATGAAGAAGTTCTGTTGACCTGTGTGGATGGCTTCTTGGGCATCGCAAAGATCTCAGCATTTCATCATCTTGAAGACGTTTTGGACGATCTTGTTGTTTCTCTCTGCAAATTCACCACTCTTTTGAATACCTCTTTGGTTGAGGAACCAGTCACCGCCTTTGGAGATGATCTGAAGGCTAGATTGGCAACTGAGACACTGTTTACCATAGCTAATAAATATGGGCATTACATACGTACTGGCTGGAGGAATGTATTGGATTGCATCCTGAGACTGCATAAGCTAGGGCTTCTTCCTGCCCGTGTTGCTAGTGATGCAGCTGATGATTCAGAAGTTTGTGCTGAAACTGTCCAAGGAAAGCCTGTTCCTAGCTCAATCTCCACATCTCACATTCCAGTGATGGGCACCCCTCGGAAATCCTCTGGACTCATGGGAAGATTTAGTCAGCTACTCTCGCTTGACAGCGAGGAACCAAGATCACAACCAACCGAGCAGCAACTTGCTGCCCACCAGAGGACTCTTCAGACAATCCAGAAGTGCCGCATTGATGGTATATTTACAGAGAGCAAAGTTTTGCATCCTGATTCACTATTGCAGCTTGCCAGGGCACTGATATGGGCCGCAGGGCGGCCTCAAAAGGTTGCCAGCTCGCCAGACGACGAAGACACAGCAGTATTCTGCTTGGAACTTCTCATTGCCATCACGCTTAACAATCGAGATCGAATTGTGCTCCTCTGGCAAGGCGTATATGAGCATATTGCCAACATAGTTCAGTCCACAGTCATGCCATGTGCCCTTGTGGAGAAAGCTATTTTTGGCCTTCTGCGGATATGCCAGAGGTTACTTCCATACAAAGAGAACCTTGCTGACGAGTTGCTGAGGTCATTGCAATTAGTTCTGAAGCTGGATGCACGTGTAGCGGATGCATACTGTGAGAATATTACACAAGAGGTTGCACGGCTTGTCAAAGCAAACGCGAGACACATAAAATCGCAGATGGGTTGGAGAACTGTAGTGTTGCTGCTCTCCATTACAGCTCGCCACCCAGATGCTTCAGGGGTAGGCTTTGAGGCTATCATGTTTGTCATGTCAGAGGGTCACCTTTCAAGATCAAATTATGCCTTCTGCATTGAAGCGTCAAGGCAGTTTGCCGAGTCCAGGGTTGGTCTAACAGACAGGTCCATTCGTGCCCTGGATTTGATGGCTGATTCGGTCACTAATCTTGCCCGGTGGTCGCAAGATACAAAAGAGCCAGGCGAAGATGCTGATAGAGGGTTGGAAGCAATCAGGGAGATGTGGCTCAAACTGCTGCAAGCGCTGAAAAAGCTGAGCTTGGACCAGAGAGAAGAGGTGCGAAACCACGCATTGGTTTCACTCCAGCGATGCCTAACAGCGACCGAAGGGATAGGCCTCCAGTCCACCACATGGTCACACGCTTTTGATCACGTCATATTCGTGTTGCTGGACGACTTGCTGGAAATCGCCCAGAACCACTCACAGAAGGACCACAGGAACATGGAAGGATCCCTCGTGCTCGCCGTGAAACTGGTAGCGAAGGTCTACCTTCAGCTGTTACCAGACCTCTTCGGGCTGAGCAGCTTCTGCAAGCTGTGGCTGGGGGTCCTCAGCCGGATGGAGAAGTGCATCAAGACCAAGGTCCGGGGCAAGCGCAGCGACAAGCTTCAGGAACTGATCCCGGACCTTCTCAGGAACATCCTGGTCGCGATGAAGAGCAGGGGGATCCTCGCCAAGAGGAGCACGATAGGGGGCGACAGCCTGTGGGAGCTGACGTGGCTCCATGTGAACAACATCTCGACGGGCCTGCAGTCGGAGGTCTTCCCGAGCCAGGAGTATGAGCCGCCGAGCAATGCCAGTAGCCCGAGAGGGGGGCTGAACGACGTCGAGATTAAGAACTAGAAGAAGCTCATGGGTATTTCGCATTTCGCCCATTGAGACGTAAGGTTTTGATATTGTAACCGCATTTCGCCGCCTCCATTGTATGTATATTTATTCTGTCCGAGTTGCTGTTGTTGTGTAAAACTGTGGCAGCAATGTGAGCAGATTGACATGTTTGCGCTGCTGACCTGATGAGTGGCTGTGATGCACGTATCATCAGCACTGGAAATGCTGTTGTTTCAGAGAAAGTTTGTGTGCTGGTTTGTATAAATTTGGCTCCTTTTCTAATTGGGACTTGTTTGGAAGATATGCTTTTTGCACCGGTTCTACAGGAAATCTTTCCTTGTAATAGATTATTGCTGTTGTATTTTTTCCATTGTTCTCCCTCCGTTCTTAATTTAAGACTTTCTAGAGATTTCAATAGACTATGAGCAAAATGAGCGAACCTACACTCTAAAATGCGTCTATATATATTCATATGTAGTTTGTATTGAAATCTCTAAAGATCTTATATTTAGAAACCGAGGGAGTAATAGATTATTGCCCTTGCATTGTAACCGGGGCACGAATTATTTATACGCAATCAACATGATTAACTTTAGCTGCCAATTGAGTTGGTACTTGTTGGTTTACCAACAAAAATATGATTTTATTTTGTTATAAGCCAATAAGGCTGACAGTTGAGATGGTTTTCGACGAAACCCAGTGGGAGAAAATGGTACAAGTATAACTTTATACTAAATCAGCAACAGAGAGACAGAGAGAGTATCAATTATCAAACTTTGTACTAAACGGATGCTCAAAAAAAACTTTGTACTAAACGAGCAACTTCTACTTTTTTAGTTCCATGGCATCAAATTTCAATTCATGTCTTCTATTCTCATCACATTCGTTTCAATTGTGAACATAATTTGAAACATGGCACAAAGAGATATGACGTGAATAATAATTTACAATCACACGACAAACCGCTATCATCTTTTTATTGAGTTGCATACTTAAATACAACGGAGACACAACCCGGAAACAGCGCAAAAAGAAAAACACAAAGGTAATTCTCGAGAGGATTCAAATCCCTGCCAGTCTCCTCAATAATCACAAACCACCCAAGAAAGCAATGGTCAGCTCCAAGACCTCCAGGCCTTCAGGGATGTGTTGCCCCTCCCTGCATATGATCATTGGCCGGTGCCGGGTTGACCACCGGGATATCCAGGCTGCTGCCTTCCGCCTCCGGGGAGACCTCCCGCACGTCGGCAATCAGCGCTTCCGGCTGCTGGAAGCTGCCCCACTCTGGGTCGCCGATGGGGCGGATGTCCACCCCATCCACGGCCAGCTGGACCTCCGTGCTCTCGCTCGAGACCAAGACCGATCTCGAATCGCTCACGCACGCCTTGTCCACGTCGTCGTCCGATGCGTCGACGTGCTTCGTCAGCGGAGGGGAGTTGTCGGCGCCGGAGCATGACTCGGATCTCTCCTCGCATACTTGCTTCGTGCTGCTTTGTTCTCTGCATCAGTACGGTTTATCTTTTAATCATCACTGGTAATGCATAGTGTAAATTCATGTCGATGGATAAATGTCTATGCAGGTTTCATTTTGAACTTGTGTGTATAGCATAAGGAATAGGACAAGACAAAAACCTCTGCACTTGTGATTGGAGAACACCAATAAGGGCTAGAAGTTCTTCTTTTTCTTTCTCAGCAGCATGCAAATTTTCAGCAGCTTCCTTGATCCGAACCGCGGCATCCGCTTCAGACACCCTTACCTTTTCCTCTGCTCGGGCAATTGCTGCTTCCTGTATCACTGCTTGCTCTCTAGCTTTTCCTAGTTCAGTGCGCCACATATATGCTTCCTGAAATGCGGCGTCTCTTTCCTTCAGCAACTGGTCGTTCTCTTTGCTCAGGCTAATTACCTTCTCTTCAGATTGCTGTAGCTGCCATACATCCATTAACCATATTTAGCATTAGAGTTCAGAGCACTTAAATCTTCCAAAATAGTAATAAGCAATACAAAACATAATATTGACCTTAAGCATGGATTGTTCCATTTGTGTTTCCATTGCTTTTTTCAGACGCTCAATCTCTGAACATAGAAGTCGTCTCTGTTCATCGATTGTATGAGCTGCAGAAGCTGCTGCTTCTGCAGCCTCTGCGGTCTCTGTTAACTTCTCTGCAATTTCCTGAATTGTGGCGTCACGAGCACGAATGTCCTTAGCCAAATGCTGCAACTCCTCATCTTTCACTCGGAGAGTCTCCTGGGAAACATTAACACGGTACACAAAGAATTGACCAAATCAATGCCCGTGTATATAACAAGGATACAGAATTATGTAGCTACCATCACACCACCATACAACTTGGTGCCCAAAGATGTAACCATTTAACAGATTATACTGGTCAGTATATAGTTGGAAGGATGACATGCTAGCCACAAAACAAAAGGTCAAAATCGCATACAATAAGCAAGGAGTATTATGTCCTAACAATGAATTCCCCACGTTTATTCAGAATATGTTAGTCTGGTCTAAGACAACCGGGCTATTATTAAAAATGGCAGGGATGATGAATTTGTAATTTTTGATGACAGTTACTCCCTCCGTAAAGCTCTTATATTTCTTTACAGAGGGAGTACAATATAAGGAAACCAATAGAGAACAGTGTGACCATGGTTTGCAATGGCCAGTATGATATTAGTGATTTAGTGCTGGTGTGAATAACGAAGTATGTTTGATCAATAAGTGGGGTGTACATATGTACATTGTGTAATAATAAAATAAAATGCTTATTACAATACAAACATATTCGAAAATAAAGCAATATATATTATTAAGAAGTGACTCATGAGTCATGACAGCTCAGCAGTGAATCATGCTGGAAATTTTTGTTTGTAAGGTCACACCAGCCACAGTTAATAACAATACGGAGCAAGAGATTCAGATAAGAGATTTATCTATCTAGACCGAGATGAATGCATACCTTCATGATAGTCAAATCATCAAGTTGACCCACATTCGAATTATTTGTACCCAACCCAAGAGCTGCCCTCATTGAAACCTTCAGTGCTGCATCTATCTCCTTCATTGCCTCCAAAGCAGTTGCATTAGCATTAGCAACTGCAGTAGCAACCGTGCCTAATGTAGAAGGAGAGCCATTCCCAGCTAAAGAATTTACTGCCTCTTTATGCGCTTGTAGTACTAACTGAGTTGCACTGTTAATTAAAGATATCATCAGTACCAAATAGTTCAACAACTGTATGTACTATAATATTTAATTTAACTACTGGAAGAATATACTGGCCTTGTTACTAAGGAGAAATTGACATACTTAGCAAACAGAGATACATTTATTACAGAAAGACATCAGGAAAGAGCCATTTCCCAAACAAATAAAACAGGAAAGCATGAAGCTTGAACCCCTTTCTCATTTTGAATTTCATCTTAGTATCTGTAATGCCCCGCCCAAAAGAATTTCAACACAATCACACGCTAGCTTGGGTGGAAAAGCTCTTTTGCACCCACTAACTAATACTGTAGCATAGCCCCGCAATGTACACTAGTTGGGTCCAGCCGTCCAGGACTCCTAAAGTTGAAAGGAATTCATGGCATCGGAATTCATGGCATCATATAATTCTTTGGTTCTATTCAAAAGCATTATCTTCTAGTTAGACCTTACTGGAATACAGAATTAAGAGGTGCATATACAGTGCAAAAATGCAAACTATAATCACAAGATGTACAATGAATGTAACACATCGTTTAAATCTGCACCATGAGAGTGCTACCTTCTACAGGGATAGTGGCACTGTTAGTGATAATACCATTCACATTGATTGAACGGCTCACCAAGTTTGCGTGTTTGGGTTGAGTTGAGCATTTGCACTAGATACTATACTGTAGAATCATAAAACAAATCTGCAAACGCCTGTACAGACCATACAATGATATTTCACAGGTAATAGATCGGAAACTTACTGCAATGTAGATACCCAAGCTTTGGCAGCACCAGGAGTTTCAGCGCAAAGAAAGTAATCCTTTTTCTGAGGAGTTCCAATGTCTGCTAGAGTAAAGGAATACCAAAGACTAGAAGGATATAGGCAGCTTGCAAAAAAATATATGCTTAAAGCTCATCAGACGTGTAAAGGATACAGAAACAGCATCCGTCATACTTTGGCATGCCTCTGTAAGAATTGAAGTGGTAGTTATACAACCTTCAAAGTTTGAAAGAAAGTACCAAGAAAAGTTTATGTTCAGGGACCAATCTTACTGAAAATTTACAGGAGACAAAGTAATGGTGCTTGAAGCATCAAATAGAATGGTTCCCTTAACAGCAGTTTCATTCCTCCGAAGTCTGGAACAAGAAAAACACAATAGATAAGGAGATAGCTGTGCAAATGTTCTTTGGCATTCTCAGTTACAAAACACAAGGTGTTCCATACTTGTATTCCATCTTGCCAGACGTTGGGTCCAATATTATCCATCTTTCGTTCCATTTCCGTAGCTGTTTGAAAGAAGATAATATCAGTTCAAAACTGAAATTAGTAGATAACTGCTCACAAGTAAGCTAATCGGCAGAAAATTATATTCACCAGGATCCTCTTGGATTCATTTGCAAACAGTTATTCAAAGGCTGGCTGTCAAATTGTAAAGCCTAGGTACATCACAATCAACTAGATGGAAAAGAAAAGAACACCTCCCCTCCTTGTATGGTGTTCGTAGACAACCACTGATCCACCCACCCTTCTACCACCACAATCTTGTGGTACATCTCATATTACCAATAACTAGCATTTCCATCAGTTTTTATCAGCTAACACATGGAGCAAGATCCGCTTTGCTTTCCCTTTCTCTCCTTGCTCGAATTGAATACAAAAACATACTAATTCAAGCATAAGGACACGGAGCAATGCAGTACTCCTCATCAAATTGTAAATAATCCCTAGTACATCGATCAAATCATATCAGGAAATCGAACAGAAAAGTCCACTCTGCTATATCAAATAAAAGCCCAGGACGAGCAATACATCAACGACTTAGCATAACGCACCGAATTGAGCCATTAAACCTAGGTTTTCGACGGCCACACCCCTCACTAGTTCAAATCTACCACCAAAATCGAACATTCACACGCCTGATGATAAATAAACCCCTATATGATATCACCCAGCGTCCCGGAGATGAGCGCCATACCGTCTCAGATCGCTTCAGCAGGGGGCCCTGCAGCAGGTACCTCCCGGATCCCGTCGACAGCTGCCGCTTCACCTTCTCCAGGCTGCTCTCCGTGTCCCTGACCCTCTGCGGGATCCCCCGAGCAAATCGTCAGAGAAGACACCAAAGGTGGGAAATTTCGGAGACATGTGGACGGGGGCGAGAGGGCGGCGCACGTACCGGGGAGCTGCCGTTGGTGGACATGGCGGGGGCTCTGGGGGCGGCGGGGCCGGGGCCGGGGCTAGGGTTTTGGGGGCGGAGGGGGGGCTGGAGACGACGGCGACGGCGACGGGGCCGGTAGGTGGTGGTGGAGGGTCGACCGGCCGGTGGGGGCGTTCAGATCGATGGAAATTTCGGTGCCGGAAATGCTTCTGCTACGCTGCCACAAGCTACCCGCGAGCTGTGCTGGCCCCATGTCGCGTGGGCCCGCCGGAACAGCTTCTTGGTTTGTGGGGCACGGCAGGACTGCGATGTCTTGTGTGTTGGAGAAATGATTTTGTATGGACATGCTGAATTTTATATAAGTTCAAACACAAATTCATTTGTAAGGTTTGAAAAAAAATCAGCGGAAAATGGTGTCAAACAATAAACACAACTTTTTTATAGGGAGTACCTAGAACTCATCTAGATGAGACGTAATTTGGTCTCATTCACCTAAAGAACAAGAATGGATGCAACCCACGTCAGCACACACGCATCTTATAGCATCACATCCAATGGCTATAAAATATGAATGAGACCAAATTAAATCTCATTTAAATAAGCTCTAGCAAAACTGTTTTTTATACCCCAATTTGCTCTTCATACCTCCTAAACGAATTTGTGTTTGAGTTTGGAATTTCATATACCAACAAAACATTGCCATCTTTTTTTTTTTGCATGGGGGATATTTTCATGGTCTTTTCATTGTAGCTTGATTTTTATTGTATATTTTCCTGGTCTTGTTTTTCAAAAAATTGCAGGTGAAAATCCAAAAAAAATTACCAAAGTTGGAGTTCATGAAATTGTAAAAGCAATCTAATCCATCCATTTCAATGTAAGTTTGACGGCTCATGATTTTTTTAACCTATAAGATTTAGTCTTACTGCACACTAAGATGTAATTTGGACCAATCTAGTTTGTACTATAATAACCTCTCCAAGCTTGCAAGGTTGATGACATGCATGCTCAATGCCTACTGGCGCGGGGCATTAGCGTTGGACAATCAAGGGAGTGACAGGATCGCCCAATCTAGTTGGCGAGACATGTATTTTGTTACGTTAGACAACTTTGGGTTTCATGAGATGTCGTTCAACGACACACATATTACCTTCTCAATCACAACACCTCAATTTAGCTCCATAACTGTAACGTCCTCGATGCAGCTATATCTCCTACATGTCGAAGTACAACTTAGAGGCATAACCGCATTAAAAGTAATGTCGCAAGTGAGGTAATCTTCACAACAACCTATGTAAATAAATGAAGGGAAAAGATATATAGTTGACTTACACTCGCCACATCACACAAATACATAAATAAGTTATTACATTCACCCAATACACTCAGGGTCCGACTACGGTACCAAAATAAAGATCAACCCCCAAATGCGATAAAGTCCCCGATCGCCCCAACTGGGCACCACTACTGATCATCTGGAAAAGACACATAGTAACGACGAGAGTCTTCATCAAACTCCCACTTGAGCTCGGTCATATCATCTGGAACGGTATCATCGGTCCATGCATCTGGTTTGGAAGTAATCTGTGAGTCACGGGGACTCAGCAATCTCACACCCTCGCGATCAAGACTATTTAAGCTTATGGGTAAGGTAAAGGTATGATGTGGAGCTGCAGCAAGCGACTAGCATATATGGTGGCTAACATATTCGCAAAAGAGAGCGAGAAGAGAAGGCAAAAGCACGGTCGAACAACTATGATCAAGAAGTGATCCTAGAACAACCTACGTCAAGCATTACTCAAACACCGTGTTCGCTTCCCGGACTCCGCCGAGAAGAGACCATCACGGTTACACACGCGGTTGATGCATTTTAATTAAGTTAAGTTTCAGGTTATCTACAACCGGACATTAACAAATTCCCATCTGCCCATAACCGCGGGCACGGCTTTCGAAAGTTCAAATCCCTGCAGGGGAGTCCCAACTTAGCCCATCACAAGCTCTCACGGTCAACGAAGGATATTCCTTCTCCCAATACATTCCGATCAGACTCGGCATCCCGGTTACAAGACATCCTCGACAATGGTAAAACAAGTCCAGCAACACCGCCCGAATGTGCCGACAAATCCCGATAGGAGCTGCACATATCTCGTTCTCAGGGCACACTCAGATTGTCCAAACTTCTGGTAGGCTAGCCCAGAGTTGCCCCTGGTGGCCACCGGCGGCTGGCGAGGTGGACCAACACTCAGAGGAGCACTGGCCCCGGGGGGGGGGGGGTTAATAAAGATGACCCTTGGGCTCCGGAAACCCAAGGGAAAAAGAGGCTAGGTGGCAAATGGTAAAACCAAGGTTGGACATTGCTGGAGGAGTTTTATTCAAGGCGAACTGTCAAGGGGTTCCCATTATAACTCAATTGTGTAAGGAACGCAAAATCCGGGAACATAACACCGATATGACGGAAACTAGGACGGCAAGAGTGGAACAAAACACTAGGCATAAGGCCGAGCCTTCCACCCTTTACCAAGTATATAGGTGCATTAAGATAAACAAGATAATATTATGATATCCCAACAATAAACATGTTCTAACAAGGAACAATATCCAATCTTCACCTGCAACTAGCAACGCTATAAGAGGGTTCTAACAAGGAATAATCTCCAATCTTCACCTGCAACTAGCAACGCTATAAGAGGGGCTGAGCAAAGCGGTAACATAACCAAACAATGGTTTGCTAGGACATGGTGGGTTAGAGGCAGGACATGGCAATATGGGAGGCATGATAAGCAAGTGGTAGGTATCGTAGCATAGGCATAGCAAAAGAGCGAGCATCTAGCAAGCAAAGATAGAAGTGATTTCGACGGTATGGTCATCTTGCCTGCAAAGTTCTCAGAGTTGCCTTGATCCTCGTAAGCGAACTCAACGGGCTCCTCGTTCACGTACTCGTCTCCTGTCTCTACCCAAACAAGAACAACAAGCAAAAGGAACACAATCAACCACGTGCAATGCTCAAGCAACATGATGCAAACATGGTATGATATGCGGGATGCGATATGTGATGCATATGCAAGATTTGGAAAGGAATGATTTAACCTGGCCTCAACTTGGAAATCTAAGAGTGCCACTGGAAAGGGGAGTTGATTTCGTTGAAATCGATATAAAGATCACCGGAATCAGATGCACGGTTTGGAAATGGCAAGCAAAACAAATATGGCACCGGTCTGCGATTAACAGCAAGTAGCCATCTAAATGCATCAAGATAATTATGCTACAGCACTCAAACATGACAACAAAATACATGGCAGGGATCCACTCATGATGCTTGACAAAAGATTAACACTGACCTATGGCTAATTCACTCATTAACAGGTTCAAACAAGCATATCAAAAGTGCAAATGATAACAGGTTTCAGACTTAGTGAAATTAACAGCATGTCAGGAATTTACCATCAGAAAGCAATGTTTAGAGCATGAAAACTACATGCTACAGGAACATATCATGGCAAAACAAGGCATGGCATGAAGCTACTCAAAGCATATAACAAAAGACCCTTAGTGACCCTGAGCCAAAAGGGATCAGAAAATACAATTGCAAGCATGTGAACATAGGAAAAACATAAACAGATTTAGAGAGTGAAAAACTGGAGCATGCAAAACAGTTAACAAGTAGGCATGTTTACGAGCTCGATGCACTCACTACAAAGCATGGCATGACAAACTAAGCATACACCCAGCAAATAGACATGGCATAGAAGCTAGACATGGCAAGAACAACAATATATCATGCACGGATCAACAACAACATCCTCGGCAAAATCGCTAAACATGTTAACAATCTGCCAGAAACATTTTATATCAAAAGTAGAGCTCGATTGACTCAAGCTAGGGTGCTCCACAAATGCAAACAAAGACACTGATGGATAGAGCACCACAATATTAACAAAACATCCTTACTGATCATCCTCAAAAGAGGCACGGATCACTAGGAAACAACATGAACATATGGCATAAAAACAATATCAGGACAAGGACTTAGTGAAATTCTAAGTCCCTGAAAACAATATCATTGAGTAGGCTACTTTGTATGCTTGTGCTAGTCACCACAAAGATCACAAAAATACATGGCATACACCCATGTAAAGATGGCATGGCATACATCAAAACACATGTAGAGCTCAGGATCATAGCATGCACACATTAATCATGGCAAAAATGACAACAGACCATTTGCTGAAACAGATCTGAAATAATCATCACATAGCCCTTTTCCAACAGCATTTTGAGCATCAAGATGAGCTTAAATGAAAATGATGCAATGAGATGAAATGATGTACTCATCGAGACGAACATTTTCATATGCTAAACGCATGAATAGGAGCTACGATGACAGAGTTATGGCATGCGGAAAAATGCTAAAAAGTTAGGATTTCGGGGAGAAGTCAACCCTCGTCCCAGATCTAGATCCGGGGCACTGTAGAAGTACTGTAGCAGCGGACGCTGAGGATCGCCGGAAATGGAGCCGCGGTGGCCGGAGTTGAGGAGGGAGCACCGGATTTGGTGCGGGGAAGTCGCCGGCGAGGCCCTGCGGCGGCCGGTGAGACGATGGGCAGCGAGGCGCGACACGGCGGCGGAGGAACGACGTCAGCGGAGAGGCGGCGTCAGCGGCGACGCTCTGCTCCGGCCGGCGAGGCGCGGTGGCGGCGAGCGGCGAGGAGAAGACTACGGGGCGCGGGCGAAGCGTGGGAGGAGGAGGACGACTCGGGCGGCGGCGGTGGCGACCCGGGCCGTGGGGGCTCTCCTCGGGCCTGGCGGGCCGCGGGTAGCGGTGGGTGGCGGGAGGCCACGTGGCAGGCACTGGTAGGCTGGAGGCGGCGGTGGGATTCGTTCGGCGGTGGCCGGACATGTCTGGTGGCGGCGGGGCGAGATGGACTAGGGTTATGGTAGGGGAAGATCCGAAAATTTCGGGGAGAGGTCTATTTATAGAGGTAGAGGGAGCTAGGGAGCTCCAAATTGAGCACGGTTTGCGGCCACGCGATCGTGATCGAATGCTCTAGATGATGGAGCAGGTTTAGGTGGGTTTTGGCCACTTTGGAAGGGTGTTGGGCTGCAACACACACGAGGCCTTTTCGGTCCCTCGGCTAACCGTTGGAGTATCAAACGAAGTCCAAATGGTACGAAACTTGATAGACGTTCTACCGGTAGTAAACCAAGGCCACATGACAAGTCTCAGTCCAATCCGAAAACGTTTAACACCCGCACATGAAAAGAGGTGGAAAGGACCACCGGAGGACATAGGAGCGCCAGAATGCAAAACGGACAACGGGGAAAATGCTCGGATGCATGAGACGAACACGTATGCAAATGTAATGCACATGATGATATGATATGAGATGCATGACAAAGACAAAACACGCGGAGACAAAAACCCGACAACAAGGAAATAGAATAACTTACTGCCGGAAACGGCAAGAGTCGGAATATAAATAAGGTAAATTACATCCGGAGTGTTACAACAACCCACCATCATCACGGTCTCTCCCCTAAGTCCTCTTACCTAGCCCCCTTTGAGTGCTTGTGTTTTGCCGCCACCTTGCCCAGTCTGGCTCCCTCGCACATTTCCTCTCCTCACTCGCACCCTTCAAGACCCCCCAGATCTAGTAGCCATTGTGAGCTTGCTCGCTTCTCCTCGGGTCGACAACGACCAAGTTGCAAAAGCGTGGCAGGGACAACATACTACATATACTTCTCTATGCACACACCGTCGCAAAATATTGAGAAAATCCAAATAAATGTCCAATTGACTGTTGAAATACGGGCATTTGGCAAATATGTTGAACTCCAATAGAATATATGTTCATTATGTGTAGTTTCCACCCCTTCTCAACGTTTTTGTTGGATTGTGAGGCCGTGAATTGCATCTTCTTACATGAATGAGAGCAACTTCGCTCTTTTTTTGAAAATTAATAGAATATATTCATTGCATACCATCATTTAGAGTTACAAAGCTTTGATAAAACAGATTGATGGTTGCGGCTTGCCGCACATAAACAGGTAAACTAGCCAAGGCAATGCTTAGAATGTCCACGATCACAATTGGTGTCAAACTGTATGTTCATTGACAACTCAGACACAAAATCCCTATGATTATGATCTTCAGCGACCTTCAATGTGCTCTATACTAGTTCATGTGCCCCCCACCCCACACACACTGGCTCCTTTGGCAATGGCTCTGGTGTTTGCACTTGGTTTTGAGGTGAATTGACATGTAGATATTGTTTCAGCATACTCGAGCTCAATCTCACTAGGTGGAATGGTGCACTTGACCCTGCCGATGAAATTTGGTCTGTTAGAATAGATCATCTGCTCACAACATGGCGGCCATGTACAATTTGGGTATAATAACAATTGAAAATGTATCTTATCTACAACTTGTAAAACTAACATCAAACCAGTAAGTAGAGGTGTAAATATGTGTTATGCACAGCTTGAATAAATTAACACCAAACTAATAATAAGTAGCTTAATTACATCATCAAACAAGCATTTTACATGAGTAGAGTGTAAGCACTTACAATCCTGTCATCATTGACAGATTTCTTGCTAACACTAAAACATTGAGTAAAAGTACAAACATAAATTTTTGAAAAGACCATCAATCAGCATAAAGGAATAGAAGCTACAGAATCAGCTAGGCACTATGCCGGCATCTTATATTGCATTGAATCCCGAAGCCATGCAAAAGGATAAGATGAAATGGGAAAAATTGCAGAAGGTATATATACGCCCAAAAAGTGGGGAAAAGGAAGAATACCATCAACGCATGAAAGGCATCCCTGCAACCAAGGATGAGTGCATAGTGGGTACAATGGACCAAGATCACAGTATAGTTGAAGGCGAGTTGGGGTTTCATATCCAAACAATGAGAATGACAATATATTAAATGAGCATAAGCATATGAAATATGTATGGCCTACAAATCAAGAATATGAAAATAGTACTCCCCCCAGAAACAAATATAAGAGCGTTTAGATCACGCTAAACACTCTTATATTTATTTATAGAGGGAGTATTAGCTAACACGAAAGTACCTCCCTAGCTCAAATGCAGAGGATGAACAGTAAAAGGTCGGGCGTGGACGAATCTCAAGCAACTTCTAGCAACAGGTTCATCCCAAGTGATCCCTGTGTTGTGTGTGATGGAAGTTGTTGCACCCTTTACCAACGATGATGTTGTAGGAAAAATTTCAAATTAATCAACTAATCCTTATGCGGCTTCTTAATTATCATGCTTACACTGAGACACCGACGAATAAAAATTACAAACAAAAATGTGGAAAATGGAACATATGGCACAAAAGAACATGCTGGACCATGAAGGTGAGTGAAATCATCGGTGCTTTTTCTATGAATAAAAAATAAGGCAATATGTTTCGTGACATATGTTCGTATGAAATCATCTTTATGTTGGGTGTTCCTTCAATATTAGGCCATACAAAAATTGCCACTCAACTGTTACTGCTAACCTGATATCACACTTTGGTATGGGACTATCGTGTACTGCCACTCAATATAATTGTACTTGAACACATTTTTGTTTGTATGAATAGAAACATGGTTTGAGTTTGTAAAATTTTCTACTAAAACGAATGTTCAAGCTCTATGTGAAGGAAATATGTCCTAGAGGCAATAATAAAGTTATTATTTATTTCCTTATATCATGATAAATGTTTATTATTCATGCTAAAATTGTATTAACCGGAAACATAATACATGTGTGAATACATAGACAAACAAAGTGTCACTAGTATGCCTCTACTTGACTAGCTCGTTAATCAAAGATGGTTATGTTTCCTAATCATAGACAAAGAGTTGTTATTTGATTAACGAGGTCACATCATTAGTTGAATGATCTGATTGACATGACACATTCCATTAGCTTAGCACCCGATCGTTTAGTATGTTGCTATTGCTTTCTTCATGACTTATACATGTTCCTATGACTATGAGATTATGCAACTCCCGTTTGCCGGAGGAACACTTTGGGTGCTACCAAACGTCACAACGTAACTGGGTGATTATAAAGGAGCATTACAGGTGTCTCCAAAGGTAAATGTTGGGTTGGCGTATTTCGAGATTAGGATTTGTCACTCTGATTGTCGGAGAGGTATCTCTGGGCCCTCTCGGTAATGCACATCACATAAGCCTTGCAAGCATTGCAACTAATAAGTTAGTTGCGAGATGATGTATTATGGAACGAGTAAAGATACTTGCCGGTAACGAGATTGAACTAGGTATTTGGAATACCGATGATCGAATCTCGGGCAAGTAACATACCGATGACAAAGGGAACGACGTATGTTGTTATGCGGTCTGACCGATAAAGATCTTCGTAGAATATGTAGGAGCCAATATGGGCATCCAGGTCCCGCTATTGGTTATTGACCGGAGACGTGTCTCGGTCATGTCTACATTGTTCTCGAACCCGTAGGGTCCGCACGCTTAAGGTTACGATGACAGTTATATTATGAGTTTATGCATTTTGATGTACCGAAGGTTGTTCGGAGTCCCGGATGTGATCACGGACATGACGAGGAGTCTCGAAATGGTCGATACGCAAAGATTGATATATTGGAAGCCTATGTTTGGATATCGAAAGTGTTCCGGGTGAAATCGGGATTTTACCGGAGTACCGGGAGGTTACCGGAACCCCGCGGGAGCTATATGGGCCTTAGTGGGCCTTGGTGGAAAAGAGAAGGGGCTGCCCTACATGGGCTGCGCGCCTCCCCCCTTCCCCTAGTCCTATTAGGACTAGGAGAGTGTGACGCCCCCGATTCAATCGTACACTAATCATACACGCAAACATGTACGATCAAGATCAGGGACTCACGGGAAGATACCACAACACAACTCTACAATTAAAATAAGTCATACAAGCATCATATTACAAGCCAGGGGCCTCGAGGGCTCGAATACAAGAGCTCGATCATAGATGAGTCAGCGGAAGCAACAATATCTGAGTACAGACATGAGTTAAACAAGTTTGCCTTAAGAAGCTAGCACAAACTGGGATACAAATCGAAAGAGGCGCAGGCCTCCTGCCTGGGATCCTCCTAAACTACTCTTGGTCGTCGTCAGCGGGCAGCACGTAGTAGTAGGCACCTTCGGTGTAGTAGGAGTCGTCGTCGACGGTGGCGTTTGGATCCTGGGCTCCAATATCTTGTTGCGACAACCAGGTAGAAGGGATAGAGGAAAAAGAAGGAGAAGCAACCGTGAGTACTCATCCAAAGTACTCGCAAGGAAGGAGCTACACTACATATGCATGGGTATATGTGTAAAGGCCATATCGGTGGACTAAACTGCAGAATGCCAGAATAAGAGGGGGATAGCTAATCATGTCGAAGACTACGCTTCTGGCAGCCTCCGTCTTGCAGCATGTAGAAGAGAGTAGACTGAAGTCCTCCAAGTATCTTCGCATAGCATAATCCTAACCGATGATCCTCCCCTCGTCGCCCTGTGAGAGAGCGATCATCGGTTGTATCTGGCACTTGGAAGGGTGTGTTTTATTAAGTATCCGGTTCTAGTTGTCATAAGGTCAAGGTACAACTCCAAGTCGTCCTGTTACCGAAGATCATGGCTATTCGAATAGATTAACTTCCCTGCAGGGGTGCACCACATAACCCAACACGCTCGATCCCATTTGGCCGGACACACTTTCCTGGGTCATGCCCGGCCTCGGAAGATCAACACGTCGCACCCCTACCTAGGCACAACAGAGAGGTCAGCACGCCGGTCTAAATCCTATGGCGCAGGGGTCTGGGCCCATCGCCCATTGCACACCTGCACGTTGCGAACGCGGCCGGTGAGCGGACCTAGCAACCTCCATTACAAAGGAAGTTACGTTACGCGGTCCAACCCGGCGCGCGCCGCTCAGTCGCTGACGTCACGAAGGCTTCGGCTGATACCACGGCGTCGAGTGCCCATAACTGTCCCCGGGTAGATTGTTAGTGCGTATAGGCCAGTAGCTAGACTCAGATCAAATACCAAGATCTCGTTAAACGTGTTATCTTGAAGACACCGCGAACGCCGACCAGGGCCAGGCCCACCTCTCTCCTAGGTGGTCTCAACCTGCCCTGTCGCTCCGCCACAAAGATCCACCCAGAGGGCCGTCGGGACAAAGGTCCTTTCAGCCCCCATTCCGTGAATCACTCGTGGGTACTCCTCGATCCAACCCGACTTTAGTCATCACATGTATCATGTATAAAGTATAGGTATATACCCGTGATCAACTCCCGAGTGATCACGGCCCGATAGTATAGCATGGCAGACGGACAAGAATGTATGGCCACTCATGATAAACTAGCATCCTATACTAAGCATTTAGGATTGCAGGTAAGGTATCAACAGTTGTAGCAACAATGACAGGCTATGCATCAGGATAGGATTAACGGAAAGCAGTAACATGCTACACTACTCTAATGCAAGCAGTATAGAGGAGAGTAGGCGATATCTGGTGATCAAGGGGGGGGGCTTGCCTGGTTGCTCTGGCAAGAGAGAGGGGTCGTCAACACCGTAGTCGTACTGGGTAGCAGCGGCGTCGGTCTCGGTGTCTAGCGAGAGAAGAGGGGGAAGGAACAATAAATATAATGCAAACAAATGCATGACGATGCATGACATGACAAAGCGTGGTGCTAGGTGTGCCCTAACGCAGTACGAGGTGGTACCGGTGAAGGGGGAAAACATCCGGGAAAGTATCCCCGGTGTTTCACGTTCTCGGGCAGAGGAGCCGGAGGGGGAAAGTTACGAGTTCGATAGGTTAGGGAGGTGTGGCGGATGAACGGGTTGCATATCCGGAATCGTCAAGTCGTTCTGAGCAACTTTCATGTAGAAAGTATTTTAATCCGAGTTACGGATCAAAAGATATGATTTTCTAAAGATTTTAATAATTTCTGGAATTTAATTAATTATTTAAATTAAATTCGAAAATAGATTAATGACATCAGCATGATGTCATGCTGACGTCAGCAGTCAATAGAGTTGACTGGTCAACCTGACCAGTGGGTCCCACTGGTCAGTGACACATTTTAACTAACAGATTAATTAAACTAATCATAATTAATTAGGGGGTGGGCCCCACTGTCATTGTTTGATTAATTATCTAACAGTTAATTAGGTTAATCTAATTGTGATTAATTAACTTAATTAATTCCTTAATTAATTAATTCATTTAATTATTATTATCTATTTATTTATTTTATTTATTTTTTAATTCCCTTTTTTATTACTAAAACGTTCTGGGGTTGTGCCCCACTTGTCATAGGGCCAAGGCCTTAGTGGATCGGGTGCTACGGGGCGGTTCGGGCGAACGGGCACAGGGCATGGCCCGCCCGAGTGGGACGAGGCCACCGGGCGTCGCGGCCAACTGTGAAGGGGAGCGGGCGCCGGCGCGACGCCGGCGAGGCCACCTCGAGGCGGGGCCATGGCGAAGCGGGCAGTCGCCGAAGGAGGACGCCGGGGCCGTGGATGGTGCGGTCGGACCAAGCGGCGACGGTAGCAGGAGACGGCACGGAGCAGGGCGGGGGGGAAAGTAGGGGCGCCACGGGGTCGGGCGCGGTGACCAACGGCGACGTCAAGGCCGGAG
>NC_041386.1:594063805-594071202 GCF_002162155.2 Triticum dicoccoides | reverse complement strand
AGGCAGTCCAGCGGGGGAGCGTGCCGGCGCGGTCCAGGCGGCGTGGGGCGGCGCAGTCGTCGCCACAGGGTTCGTTCCCCCGATCCGATCTGGATCGGGGAGGAGGGGGAAGAGCGAGGGAGGGCGAGTGGGTGGCGGCTAGGGTTGCGGGGGGGTGAGGGGAGTGGATAAGGAGTGGGGTTTGGGCCGGCCGGTTGCTGGGCTGGCCGGCTGTGTGGCTAGTTGGGCCTCCTGGCCCAGGGGAGAGGGGGGATTCTCTTTCTATTTTTTTTTTGTTCTTTTGTTTTCTGGTTTTAACCTTTTCTTTTATTTATTTCACTTTTCTGTTTTAATTCAATTTAAAATATTTATGCATTTTATAAAACCGTATCTTCTACACCATAATTATCTATGTAATATTTAGTATAAACCGAACATTTTAGTTTAATATTTTGAAATCTTTTATCGTTTATCTAGAATTTGAATTTTGAATTCGAACGGGGTAGAATCATCGCGAGATTAACAACAGTAATCGTGGTGATGTGGCATCATTAGTAGAGGGTCACTATAGATTAATTATCTGGGCGTTACAATTCTCCTCTACTACAAGAAATCTCGTCCCGAGATTTAAGAGGTGGAGTACAGGGGGAGGTTCTGGTTTCAAAATCCTAGCGAGTGTTCTCGGTCTTGGTTGCTCTTCTCGAATAGGTCGATCCATTACGTCGATGTCTTCATTCCTCTGCTCCAGTCATCCTGATGAAGTCGTCGTCCTTCCTTCAGGAACTCCATCGTACTTACAAAAGAATAAGGGTGGCTATTTCGGAAGAACAGACCTGCACTGTTAACTATCTGGTAGCTAACATCGTGGAAGGTGGTAGAAAGTAACTCTCGAACTGAAACTTGAGAAAATATTGAGAGCAAAGTAAGAAGGTGTCAAGGGAAGTTTCGAGCGGGCAGGCAAACATTCAATGCCTGAAACGAGGCGTGAAAGGGGTTCAATCAACGGGGATAAGTATTGTGTCTGATACCAGAATAGATCTCTAGGCAGGTGGCCCGTGAATTACATACGAAGTCAAGCGCGAGGAATAACTTTGTCAACAGGGTGTCCAGGAGAGTTAGGATTCAATCCTGGGACCTGTGGGTTATGGGCCCACCATGTGGGTTAAAAGTAGGAAGGGTGGTGACATCTTGCACGATTATGTAAGCAAGGCATGTCAGAGGATAGCCTGTCAGTTATGTTGGCAATAACGTTGGTACCAAGGGCGAGGAACAAAGAGAACCATTTTCCTGCTCGTTGAACGAGGCGAACCAATAGGCAAAGTTATCGTCCATCAGTGGCTACCGGAATGTCATCAACAATAGTAACAGGGTCTTGCTGACAGAATTGTACACCGAGGGGTTTACATAAGCAGGAGAATATTACTGCTTAGATCATATAGATCAGAAGAAAGGTTAAACCAAACAGTGAAAAGGAAAATATGATTATCAGATTAAACAGAACAATGGAAAGGAAAATGTGTTAAAACACATATTTCAGGGGTATATCCTTTCCAAGGGCAAGCAAAGCATGATATCCATGACGGGATATAACGTAGAAAACCCTTTAGGAAAGGGAAGAGAAATTTCATGACATTACCCATACAGCGGTGTTTGGATAATTGACCAGGAAACAATTAGCATTGGGCTTCAAATGTTCTTGTTGAAAATCGGAGTACCATAGACATGCTTCGAGATAGCATTGACATGGCCATCAAGTAAGGATCAGAATTTTGATGCACAAAGGATTCATCAGGAACAACTTATAGAATAAGTCTTATGATTTCCTCATGGAAGAATGGATAACCTTGCTGAAAAGGAAACTATAACAATAGTCCTCCAATCAGGTGTGCTAGGCATGACCTCACCTTACCGGGTCATATAAGACCAATGCTATAACTCTTGGATATATGTTCCAACCATCATATCTGACCAAGATTTAGATCTGATTGGTGTTAGGATAACTCAGATTCAGGATGCCTGAGAAGAAAGGTGCAACACAAATTGTCGAGATGACATTGTAAGGTTCTCAGGGAAATGAACTATGGAAACGAGTTCCAAAGCAAGAGTTCATCATTAAAACAGGGAGAGGGTGAGGAGATGGCTGATAGACTCGGTGACAATCCATCGAGATTCTCAAAAGATGGATCTCCCCAATTATGTGAACAAGGAGATAACATTTGTCAATTCAAAATGGTATAATGATGTATGCTCGAGGAAAATATACACAATTTAAACATTGGTTCAATGCAACAGGGTTGCTGGAAGTTTTGAATTCACACATCATAGTTCATTTGTCGGTATTCCGTTTAGGAACAACACGAGGACCCAGAAGGAATGGTGATGGTGATAAGTATTACTCGTATCAAGAATTTCTTAAGGGGTGGTGAAAGTCTCACAACATTCTTGATATAGAGGACAGTAATACTACAAGGTAGATCATAACCTAAGCTAGATAGCAAGGAAATCAAGGTACAACACAAAACATGAACAAGTTTGTGTTGGGGGAAGGCAAGAATGTTGCCGATGATAACACAAATCACCGAGGGGCAAGGATGGTATTTCTCATCATGAATTCCATTGATATTCTGGAAGAACTCAGAATGCTGATGATGATCACAACAGAATTGTCGAGAGATTTCATGAAGGTGTAATCGATCAGCGATGACATCAAGTCAATGGAATGATGAAGCGAAAAGTTATTGGAACCACGAGTATGTCACAAACTCGGAATCCAGCTTGTTGTTCAAGGCAAAAAGATATGACGAGGAAAGTCGACGTAAGCTTAGCTCATCGTCAAAAAATGTGCTCCGGGAAGAAGGACCAGGTAGCACAGTTAAAAAGTTGCACGATAATGATATAGCCGATAAGGCTTGGAAATTACTTGAAGGATTATTAAACTCGTAAGCAACGTGAATTACTTAGAGTTATTGAATCAGAGTGCGGAATCGATTCACTTACCGGTGTTCTCGAGTGACTAATAACTCAGAACCTGGGGGAAATCTGAGATCGGTGAGAAGCAATACTAGATGAAGACTCGCAGGAAGCAACACAGTTCTTGAGATACCAGAGGTTAATACTCGAGGAAGATCAAAACAGAGGTTGCGGAGATGTATCGATTAACAGAAGACAAGTGCTTTAACTTGTCTAAGAAATGGAATCAAGAAGAAAATATGGTCGGAACCACGGTTGCAAAAGACCAATTCCCATATATAAGATGAACTTATACCAAAGAGCGTTTAAGAGAAGCATCCATGATAAGATCAGCATCGTGTCCATGGGCATGAACACAAAGTTCAAGGTCGACTCCCACTTCTCCAATGCATAACCTTCCATTCACTTCTCACACTCAAGAGGTTGTAGGTGTTGAAAAACTATATGACGAAAAAATAGTAGAGTGTGACCCGTAGAAGTTTTCGGGTTCACAAAAATTAGGGAAAGACATAGGTTCAACCCACTGGGCATCGTGGAAACATATACCACAAGCTTCAATAGCAAATGTCACCAGCTCAAAAGCAGAGCATGGACGGCCAAATCATAGAATAGGATTTACCAATGGCATTATGTATCAGGGAAAGAACTTCTAGAGGTTTTTGTATACAAAGAAACACTGTTAGATGATAATTCAACAAAGGATTTGACGATCCACAACGGAGCTGGTGTGAGCATCGACACACAATCAGTTGAAGAAAGGATGCAAGGGCATCAGATTATAGAACACCTGAATGATTCGATGCTTAGTTATCAAAGGAATTATGATTCCCAAATAGAAGGATCAGAAGCAGACGCTCTGATCAAGGGTGGATAAGTTCAATAGACCTAAGGGTACAATTGACGGCAGCAGATTGGTCGAGAACAAGCTCATGTTCAAAAATGATGTCTGAGCCAGAAAGATAATTTAAAAGGATCAACCGATAATTGCGTGCATTCGCACTCATGTTGAATCAATAGGATCAAAATTAAGGTGTCTAAGGATACTAACGAATAATGCCAGACATATGGAAAGCATCCATAATGCAAGCAGACAAGTATTGCAGAGCAATAAGCTACTAAGGATTCTTGGAGGATCGAATAGTATTTCGAAGACCATTGTGAAACACATGAACAACTGGGGGGTGAGCGGATACTCGATAAGTACGAGAATTATCCATAGGGGTATTCAAGTGACAAAGAACAGCAAGGCAGTAAGCTCAAAGGATTATCGAAACAACGACAAGTATTTCGGGGTATCTTGTAATAACAAGACCAACTGGAGATGAATGTAAGAATAACAACTGCAAGTAGTTATCCATAAGGGTTGACAGTGGAAGGGGAATTGCAAATGCGATGAACACAAGTCCTTGGGTTAACAACAGAGAGTATCTTCAGGGTCTTCGCACGCAGTAGACGATCATCAGTAATAAGGGGCTCTCCGGGTGAAAGTGATAACGAGATCCTAATGTTAGATTTAGCAAAATTCATTTAACCCGAATAGAAGAGAGTTCAGAGTCCTAGAGTAAGGATCGAGGAGTAAAAGATCCTAATACCACCCAGATGGCGACGTGGGCCCGTAAGGCACACATCCATGTTAGTAAAAGTTTTTGAAATGTCTAGACTCAACTTCGGCCAAGGAGTGTGGAAGGGGGATTCCTACAGGTAGTCGGCTCTGATACCAACTTGTGACGCCCCCGATTCAATCGTACACTAATCATACACGCAAACGTGTACGATCAAGATCAGGGACTCACGGGAAGATACCACAACACAACTCTACAATTAAAATAAGTCATACAAGCATCATATTACAAGCCAGGGGCCTCGAGGGCTCGAATACAAGAGCTCGATCATAGACGAGTCAGCGGAAGCAACAATATCTGAGTACAGACATGAGTTAAACAAGTTTGCCTTAAGAAGGCTAGCACAAACTGGGATACAAATCGAAAGAGGCGCAGGCCTCCTGCCTGGGATCCTCCTAAACTACTCCCGGTCGTCGTCAGCGGGCAGCACGTAGTAGTAGGCACCTCCGGTGTAGTAGGAGTCGTCGTCGACGGTGGCGTCTGGATCCTGGGCTCCAACATCTGGTTGCGACAACCAGGTAGAAGGGATAGAGGGAAAAGAAGGAGAAGCAACCGTGAGTACTCATCCAAAGTACTCGCAGGCAAGGAGCTACACTACATATGCATGGGTATATGTGTAAAGGCCATATCGGTGGACTGAACTGCAGAATGCCAGAATAAGAGGGGGATAGCTAATCCTGTCGAAGACTACGCTTCTGGCAGCCTCCGTCTTGCAGCATGTAAAAGAGAGTAGACTGAAGTCCTCCAAGTATCTTCACATAGCATAATCCTAACCGATGATCCTCCCCTCGTCGCCCTATGAGAGAGTGATCATCGGTTGTATCTGGCACTTGGAAGGGTGTGTTTTATTAAGTATCCGGTTCTAGTTGTCATAAGGTCAAGGTACAACTCCAAGTCGTCCTGTTACCGAAGATCACGGCTATTAGAATAGATTAACTTCCCTGCAGGGGTGCACCACATAACCCAACACGCTCGATCCCATTTGGCCGGACACACTTTCCTGGGTCATGCCCGGCCTCGGAAGATCAACACGTCGCAGCCCTACCTAGGCACAACAGAGAGGTCAACACGCCGGTCTAAATCCTATGGCGCAGGGGTCTGGGCCCATCGCCCATTGCACACCTGCATGTTGCGAACGCGGCCAGTGAGCAGACCTAGCAACCTCCATTACAAAGGAAGTTGCGTTACACGGTCCAACCCAGCGCGCGCCGCTCAGTCGCTGACATCACGAAGGCTTCGGCTGATACCACGACGTCGAGTGCCCATAACTGTCCGCGGGTAGATGGTTAGTGCGTATAGGCCAGTAGCCAGACTCAGATCAAATACCAAGATCTCGTTAAACGTGTTATCTTGAAGACACCGCGAACTCCGACCAGGGCCAGGCCCACCTCTCTCCTAGGTGGTCTCAACCTGCCCCGTCGCTCCGCCACAAAGATCCACCCAGAGGGCCGTCGGGACAAAGGTCCTTTCAGCCCCCATTCCGTGAATCACTCGCGGGTACTCCTCGAGCCAACCCGACTTTAGTCATCACATGTATCATGTATAAAGTATAGGTATATACCCGTGATCAACTCCCGAGTGATCACGGCCCGATAGTATAGCATGGCAGACGGACAAGAATGTATGGCCACTGATGATAAACTAGCATCCTATACTAAGCATTTAGGATTGCAGGTAAGGTATCAACAGTTGTAGCAACAATGACAGGCTATGCATCAGGATAGGATTAACGGAAAGCAGTAACATGCTACACTACTCTAATGCAAGCAGTATAGAGGAGAGTAGGCGATATCTGGTGATCAAGGGGGGGGGCTTGCCTGGATGCTCTGGCAAGAGAGAGGGGTCGTCAACACCATAGTCGTACTGGGTAGCAGCGGCGTCGGTCTCGGTGTCTAGCGAGAGAAGAGGGGGAAGGAACAATAAATATAATGCAAACAAATGCATGACGATGCATGACATGACAAAGCGTGGTGCTAGCTGTGCCCTAACGCAGTACGAGGTGGTACCGGTGAAGGGGGAAAACATCCGGGAAAGTATCCCCGGTGTTTCACGTTCTCGGGCAAAGGAGCCGGAGGGGGAAAGTTACGAGTTCGATAGGTTAGGGAGGTGTGGCGGATGAACGGGTTGCGTATCCGGAATCGTCAAGTCGTTCTGAGCAACTTTCATGTAGAAAGTATTTTAATCCGAGTTACGGATTAAAAGATATGATTTTCTAAAGATTTTAATAATTTCTGGAATTTAATTAATTATTTAAATTAAATTCGAAAATAGATTAATGACATCAGCATGATGTCATGCTGACGTCAGCAGTCAATAGAGTTGACTGGTCAACCTGACCAGTGGGTCCCACTGGTCAGTGACACATTTTAACTAACAGATTAATTAAACTAATCATAATTAATTAGGGGGTGGGCCCCACTGTCATTGTTTGATTAATTATCTAACAGTTAATTAGGTTAATCTAATTGTGATTAATTAACTTAATTAATTCCTTAATTAATTAATTCATTTAATTATTATTATCTATTTATTTATTTTATTTATTTTTTAATTCCCTTTTTTTATTACTAAAACGTTCTGGGGCTGTGCCCCACTTGTCATAGGGCCAAGGCCTGGATCGGGTGCTACGGGGCGGTTCGGGCGAACGGGCACAGGGCATGGCCTGCCCGAGTGGGACGAGGCCACCGGGCGTCGCGGCCAACCGTGAAGGGGAGCGGGCGCCGGCGTGACGCCGGCGAGGCCACCTGAGGCGGGGCCGTGGCGAAGCGGGCAATCGCCAAGGAGGACGCCGGGGCCGTGGATGGTGCGACCGGACCAAGCGGCGAC